>NC_142941.1:19788009-19938009 GCF_046866305.1 Octopus bimaculoides | reverse complement strand
CAAAGTCCCAGAGGACTTTTGCCTTCCCCTTTTCATCTATTACGTTTTCCAGTGTATGTTGGTACCAAACATCCATAACCTCATATCTATACGTACGGCATAGTAGCCAGTGGAGATTTTGGGCTACTTTGTCATGTCTACGCTTATTATCATTATTGCTATTGTTATTATTATTATTATTATTATTATTATTACTGAGTGAGAGAGCCATCAAAGTGACACTGAGGTAAAATATACGAAGCCCAGTATACCCATCATGACTACCCATCTGATAAGGGTACACCAAGCACATGCATCGCAACCATATGTGCACGACATAGTGATCTCACATCAAGATAAACAGTCCATGACCTTGTAGGGAGGTCCAGTTAGAATTTTCTTCAGATTGAGTAGCCCATCCCACTCAGAAAAACCCTGAATAAGGATTGTTTAAGGATGTTGAACAAAACACCTATGTTTCCAAAGGTGAATTATCCAAACCCCAAAGAATTCCTCTCAAGACATGGCTATGATGCTCCCCCAATACTTCTGCTCATGATCAGAGATGCACATATCATCAGCCACTAAGGGACATGCTCAACTGGTTAAGGTCAAGCAACTGACAAGCAAATCTGTGGTATTGAGCAGAATATTTGCTGTCGCCCATCTTTTATATCAAGACTATTATTATTATTAAGGCAGTGAGCTGGCGAAATTGTTAGAATGTTGAAGACCTTGTACTTCCTATTCATACAAACTTCAACAAATGGAAACCAACAGCTACCTCATCCAAATCATGATATGTAACCATCCTTCAAACCTACTAAAAGAAAATCCCAACATTTGATTAGCCTGCATTCACCTAACTCTATTAATAGCAATAATAATAATAATAATAATAATAATAATAACCTATGAAATAGCCCAGCTATAGAAAATGTTAAGTACAAAATAACCTGGCTATGGAAAAAATGAAAAAGGTGAAGATAGTGCCAATTATTGTTGGGTCCTTGGGGATAGAATCAGAAGGCATGAAGAGAAGTATAAAGGAAATTGGAATAGAGTGTCCAGTAGGACTGTTACAAAAGGTTTGCCTCCTTGACACAGCCAGAATAATCAGGAAAGTATGAGATAGTTGAAAAGAATAGATAGCCTGGTTCCGTAGGCTGCAGGCAGCAAGCCTGCTATGCATGCAAGATTCCAGGAGTTCCTACAAAACTTGAGATAAAAAGAAATAATTATAATAATAATAACAAGAGCACTCAGAGAGTGCAAACTTCTGCCAAGGCAACACCAACATCCTCTCAATGATTAGCCAGAAATGAGTTTTAAAATGAGAATATCTGAAATAAACGTGACTGCTCTCACGAATAAGAATACTAAATAATGAACCCGGTTACTCTCAAAAAAATTAAGTAAAACAAAAAAACGGAAAAATAATCCAAAATCCTTGTCCAGTACTGGATCAATCCCCAAATCTTATCAGTTCGTGCCAGTCACAAAGCCAAACATCCCTGAAAGTTTCATATGAATCCATCCAGTGGTTCTTGAGATATCTTGTCCACGGACAAACAAACATGACTGAAAAACAATACCTTCACTTTTGCTAAGGCAGAGGTAATAAGGTAAAAAAACAATACCAATAATAATTAAACATTGGGTATGATAAAAAAATACATGAACAAAAATGTAGAAGCTATACCTGGACCTTCCACACTATACACTATCCAAAAAAAAAAAAAACAGCCCTGCTTGGAACAGCCTACATCCTATGCAATATGCTATCAATTCAGTAGTACAACCCAAATAAAACAATCCACAAACACAGGCAGTGGCATAGGAATGAAATTTGCTTAGCGGGTGCAAACTCAGGTCCAAATTTTTTTACAAACAAGGTTGATTTTTTTTTTCAATCTTAATATCAAAACAAACATAGGTATAATAATATGTTTTATTATTATATATGGAAAAGCAATGCTTCAAGTCATTCCAAAAATTTTTCTATGCTCATTCGTTTTGGTAATGAAGTTTTCCAAGAGAATATCCAAAGTATTTTCATTACACAAGTTTTCATGTACATACATTACAACACAGTGTGTCAGACGGTGATTGTGGTGTGGAGTCAGGTCTTCAAACAGCGAAGAGTGTTGAACATTCTCTCGCTTGATGCAACAGACATAAGCTTGCAACATGAAGACATTCTCATTACAAAGGCTTGTCCATAGCATTTTCAGAAGAGTGGTGCTTTGGTGAATAAAGTTCAATGCATCAGTGACCAGGGCAACCATAGATCCAACTTTTTGGAAGACAAAGTCCAGAGAGTGGTTTCTGTAGTGTACAAAATATGTACCAGGAAACATGTCTTTTAATCTCTTTTGTATGCCTGAAATGTTTCCACTCATGGTATATACCTCATCATAGGCAAAAGTAGCATAATTTTGAGCCCAGAGAAATGCTTAGGCAACACCCAGAATAACCTTAGTCAGTGTCTTTGAAGTGAATGATGTGTAGTAGGTAGGGTTTTAAAAGCTGAGAAAATCTTCCTAGATATCCTGGTTTTCAGAAACAACAATAACTGATTCTTGTTCCATGCCAGAACAATCACGTATGACATCAATAAACACGGAATCTTCAACTTTTTTTCTGATCTCATATAGACTGTTATGAGCATATGCCCCTAAGATTTCATTTTGTATGGTATCAGAGAGAAAATTAACTCATAGTTTAAGCTGCTGACTTATTTCTGCCCCACATTCTTTGGCAAGTTCTTTTGTGAGATTTATAAAGTTTTCTGTAACATGTTAACTTTCTCTTCAAAGATGGACCTAGTAACTTCTTTTATCTTTTACTAAGGATATTTCTTGATCCTTCAGCAATGGAACTGTGAACTGCTATTATTTTTCACTGGAATTTCCTTAATTCTCTGATCATGAGAGAGCTAAACACTATTATCTTTCACTAAGTGTGTTCTTTAGTTCTTTGATGAACTGGTAACTACTAATATCCTTTATTAAAGATATTTCTTAATTCTTTCTCTCTGAAAATGGAATAGTTGGCTTACAAGGAAACCTTTTCTCAATGACATATGATTTACATGCCCAGTTATTCTAGAAACAACTGTAAGAAACTTTATGTATCATTTCTTAATCCTTTATTTACTGTAACTACTCTACAATTATATCTGAATTATAAATTACAGGCTCTAAAGTGAAACCGCATGTTTTACTTGTTCATCTCTCTTTGTAATATATATCTACCAGCTCAATGATGAACCACTTATAGCCATCTTTGATATGCAGCTTCAACAACACTTTGTTCCAGCTGTTGTTCAAGCCAGAGTTTAAGTGGTAAACCAATCTGAGCATATTGCATTATGTTATCAGATGAAGTTTTTTTTAAATATTTATAAGTGTATATGTATGTGTGTGTGTGTGTGTGTGTGTGTATATATATATATATATATATATATATATATATATATATATATATATATATGACACCTTTCGGTCATGAATGACCATGGGATTGCACCTAGAAAGTTACCTTCTGAGGCATAAGTCTGAGCAAAGTTGTTTATGGAAGACCAGCAGTCACCCCTGCATATCAGCCTCCCGTCTCTATGCTACTGATGTTATCCAAAGGAAAGGCGAAGGCCAATACAGCATGGCACCAGTAATATTGCAATTCATTTCTACAGTTCACTCAGCTGAGTAGTATGTAACCTGACATATGTACTTCTGCATCCAATATGGCTGGGGTCAGGTGCATTTCACTTAGTGCTACACATATTGTCTTTTCTCGCTGTACAAGATCTCTAAGATATGATACTTTTGTTCAATTTGTGAAGTGTGAGAGACCATGTACATTCAGCATTATTATTGAGTTGACTTTGTGGATTAATGACAGCAATGGTGTGGTTATGCACTGGAGTAATAGCAGTTGTTGGTGCTGTATGAGAACTAGAAGTTTTTTTTTATACTTCTTTTGCAAGATTCATCATCGCTAAAAAACAATTTTCTTCTTTTGGGAGGGGTTGTTGTCTGGGGTTGATATGGTTGCACTGTTGATTATGGTTATAGTTATATTGTTTGCAGCTCTTGATTTTACTATTGTATCCTGTGGATATCAGGGTGACTTTTGGGTTCTGGTGAAAGTCTGGACCAACACTGCCACTGTAAGGGATGTTTCTACTGTGGATTTGGTGGTGGTTTGGTCTCATGCTTTTACCAGTGCATCAAGTCCCTGGATGATGAGTGAAGGGACAGTCACACATCAGACATGATCTTTCATGTTATGAATAGCAACAGATTTTAGGACTCCATGTTACATGTGTATAAGTTATTAAGTGTGATTTAGCATTTACAGGTGGTGGTAGTGTTGTAAGATGTGTGGTTTGGTGTTAGTTGGTATTGTTTGTACGAATTGAGTGTCTTTTCCTAGGTAAATGGGTGAAGTTCTGCCAGCTCACCACCTTAATACTGATGATGATGATGGTGGTGGTGGTGGTGGTAGCAGTGGCTATCATGGTAGACAAATAAGAAATAGATAAGAGAACTGCCTTGAAGAATTTTTAATTGAATGAATCAGCTCCAGCACTTATGTTTTTTTAAGCCTGGTACTTATTCTATCAGTCTCTTTTGCTGAACTGCTAAGTTACAGGGATGTAAACACACAATCACCATTGTCAAGCGGTGGTGGGGACAAACACAAAGACACACACACACAGAGATATATACATATACGATGGGCTTCTTTCAGTTTCTGTCTACCAAATCCACTCACAAAGCTTTTGTCTGTCTGAGGCAAAATGAAAAAAATGTTATTTTATGGAGTGAAGTTTCCTTAAAAGACATTGCATTGCAAACATTCTCTTATCACATGTGCCATCTGAAATGCAATGAAGCAGTAGTTGGTCCATTGTAACCATTAACACTATTGTTCACAAAAATGAAATGAAATGAAAATATAAATGAAACCTAACATTTTTAGAGGAGGATTAAGCTATGATCTTGTTATTTCCAAGAAAATCAGTGGTGTAAAGAAGTGAAATGGTTCCAACTGGGAATTAAAACTTGATCCTAGACTAAACTCATCTGGAATTTATTTTTACAGTAAAATACATAAATGCTTCCTAAACCCCAAAGGGGCTTTTAAAGGCAATTTCTTAATTTGCTTCTTTTTTTTTAATTAATATATATTAAGTGGATTTTAGATAGCTCTGTTTCAAGCAACATTCCAAGGGAATCATATAGCTCTCCTTGAGCCCTTGGTGAACTGAAGCATGTAGAATGAAATGTACTTCACAAATACAAAGCAGAACATTTACAGTAGATTTGAACTCATAATGTACAAACTGGTGGTTCAGTACTATATTCACCTGGCCATTTCCCTTCTCTCAATCCTACGATGCTCAACTTTGTGAAGAATAAAGAACAACTGAGTTGGAAATGATTTGCAACATTAGAACACCAATCCAAAATAAAGAGGAAAAACATGTTATTGCAAAGAAGTTAATAGTAACTCTTTTGGTTTAAATCTTATATTGAATTCATTTCTAACCAGATCAAAAGCTTTATGAACCAATATGCAGCTGCCTTCTTAGATCCTTACCAGTATAAAAAGGAATGTAAAAGGTTTTCATAACCCATTGCCATTCAATTAATTCACAATGAAGTAAGTACTAGCTTCTACATTGCAAAACTTTTATCCAATAGATGACTTCATATATGACTAGCTCTTCAAACAAATACAGTAGTTATATCTTCCCTCTAGCAAATCCCTTCTATCTCAAGTAGCAGACACTATTGATTAGATTCTATCATAAAACTCTGATGTGATTTAATCAATATTGACAATGTGGGTTAGTGATGACATGTAATCATTTTTTACTAAATTTTTTTGCTAACTCAGCATTTCATTTTCCATTTAAAAGACATGACACATGAAATTTATGCACTAAATGTAATAATATATTTGAAAAGCTTGCAAATATGGGAAATGTGTAATTATATGTTAGATATTTTATGTGAATCTTAATCCTTCCCACTATGTGTCTGTTGACAAGCATGTTTTAATACTAGCGATTGAATTGCATTTCTTCATTATAAATTTTGTCTTGAATAAGGTGAATAAAGCTCAGCATCAAATGTACCAAAATCATACTTGAAGTATAGCAAACTGTCTGTGGGTACTCTAGCATACAGTTTACTCTAGAAAGGGAATGTTTTTAATATAGATCAAATTCAAATATGGTATGCTGGAAATACAAAAATAAACATTATTGAGTATTACATATTAATGTGCTGTGCCATATCAAAAATCACCACCCAACCCTCAACTTGGTGAAATGTACTGATGATAACTGGACGAGTAAGTGCTGAGACAGTATAGTCTTGAAGTAGTTACACTTCATTAAACTGATCAAGCAGAATCGGTTGGTCTACTCAGCATCATTGAACTATCAGTAAGCATTGAGAGGATTAGTTAAGGACAAGTTAATATACTTAATATAATGTTCCAAGAGAAATTTTGAATTAATCAAAATAATTAGCTTTAGTGATTAATTCTTGTCAAAAAGGACAGGGGAAACAACTACAAAATTCAAATTAATTAAAAATTGAATGAGAATATTCAGTGGGAAATGAGTCTGATTTTTAGTAAGCTCTGTGACAACTGTAGACATCTTTCAGTCTAATTAGATCTCCTCAGCAAAGCATAGTCTTACTTAAACTTAGCTGATCCTTGGCAAGTGGGAGAATAAATAGTTTGAAAGAAAAGCATTCACTAAGTCAGCAGAACAGTTTTGGATTTCAGACATGACTATTCATAAGATGCTAAGGCTTTTAAAGAACGTATGACTTCCCTAACTTCCAGTTTCTTATCTTTAGTAGATATAGCAATTGGTTTAGAAATACAAATCAAATCATAATTTCGTTCAGTAACATGTGTTTGAATGTCCACTGCTACTATTATTATAGGTTTATAAAATGCAGTGAGCAGGTAGAGTCATTAGTGCACTGAACCAAATACTTAGCAGCATTTCATCAGTCTTTAACATTCTGAGTTTAAATTCTGCCAAGGTCAACTTCACTTTCCATCTTTTTAGGGTTGATAAAATAAGTACCAATCAAGAACTAGGGCCAATGTAATCAACTTGCTTCATTCCTCAAAATTTCCAGCTGTGTGTCTATTGCAGAAGAGATTATTTGAGGCCAATAAAAGGTTGTGAGCTGGCAGAATTGTCAGTGGGGGAAAATGCTTGACAGCATTTCTTCCAGCTCTTTACATTTTGAGTTCAGATTCCACTGTGGCTGATTTTGCCTTTCATGTTGTTAGGAGTTAATAAAATAAATACAAGTTGACCATTGGGGGTTAATGTAATCCTCAACATTTCAGGCCTTGTGTATGTAGTAGAAAGAATTATATAAGCCTATAATATATTTGAACTCTTTAACATTCCAACTTACCTTTTCTCAACCATGTTACCATATTACCATTAGTAAAAGGAAAATCTCCCTGAAAATTACTCAGTAAATTGTTATTTTCTAACTTGCATTGTTTCATCATCTATTTTAATACATATTTTAATGAAATGCACTGCAAAAATGTTTCAGCTAATTTTGAAAATAATGAAGTATTTAGAAAGTGTTAATAAAATAATTAACTTTATCATTATTAAGCCAGTGTTTGGAACAAACTGTAAGAACCTACTCATAAAAGTAGGTTCTTACATACAATTATGTTGGAAGGCTTTTAAATATGAACTCTTTCAAATGGGATAGTTTTTTTTTTACCATAGAAAATGGTGCTATTTCATGCTGGTAATATCGGAAAGGTTAAAGAATGCACCAACACACCATCAGTCATTGTCATCGTCATCATCGCTGTCTCAGTGGTTCTCAACTGGGGTCCATTTTGTTGTTACAATTTATGTGCAATAAATTGGTTATATTTCTACAATAAATAAAATATTTAAACATTTGTTTATACAGTTCCTAATCATATTTAATCATAATAATATGAGTTTTTAGATGGTGAATGACTGTGAGGTTTTCCCCTCCCTGAGTAAAACAGGAGTCAAGAGTGTCCATAGGCAAAAGATGGTTGAGAAACACTAGTTTAGATGGTTTGACAAGATCCAACAAACCAGAGGACTACATCAAGCTCCAATATTTACTTTAGCCTGGTTTCTATGGCTGGATGCCATTCTTTATGCCAAATGGAAATAGTGAGGTCACCAAGTAATGTACAAGACAAAAAAGATTCCTTCAACTCAGTGGAGTTGTAGTAGAGAGAGAGGTGGCTTTATGCCAGATGATAAGAGGCTAAAGCATGATAGAGTCACACGCACAGGTGTCTTGCTATAGAGGAGATATATGGCTACCCTGCATTGTATAAGGGTGGGTATGAACTGCTGGATGGAAGGCGAAGATGGTAGTGATGAGGTGTCAGAGCATATCCTCAAGGCATAGAGAATATGGACAAAGGATTGGGACAGCTAAGTTCATGAAAGCATGAAAGGAGAGTGACAGATGATTAGAGATGGGGGTAGAGGTGAATGTAGTGAATGATGAACAAGAGCATTGGTAGGGTCAGTAGTAAATATCAATATGAACAATGGGGAAGTTGAAAGATATAGGAGTGTCTCAGGAAGAAGGAGGTGATAAAAAGCAGTACAGGAAGGGTGAAAAGCAGCTGTAGATAAATCAGAAAAAAAAAGGGAGATGGTGTGTGGGGTAGGGGAATGAGGAGAGAGAGATGTACAGTGACAGAGATGGAGGTCAGAGGTACATAGGGTACTGTCGATGACAGTTATGATGGCAAATATGAAAAGGTATCAAAGATGAAATATAGCAGACCTAATATGTAGCTCAAAGGAGAGAGAGAGATAACTGGAGGCACAGAAAGGGATGATCAGTGGAAATAAAGTGGGAAGTGATGAGAATGAGGGGTAAATTTAAAAAGAAAAGGGTTCCAAAGAAAGGGGAAGGTAACAGTTATCACAAAAAGGAATGAGGTATGTGCAGCTTCTGCACTCATATGATTACAGTTGCTGAACAGTGCCATAGTTGAGATAGTAATGAAATTATAGGAGTAAGGAAGGTGAGGAAGGATTTATAGGACAGATTGAGTTCAGTGGTAAGGCTCAGTGAGTATATTGACAAATATATTGCTTTTAGGATCCCACTTTTGCCATAGCAGATAGCTTTTTCAAGCACAGCAAATCACCTGTCATCTTGATCTTTTGTCATTTCCTTTGTGAGGCTTAACATCTTGAGAGGAGTTTTCACTACTTCATCTTTCGTCTTACTGAATCTCCCTCTTCTACTAGTTCCATCAACTTTAAGTGATCAGCTCTTATTTATACAGCTATTGGGATCCGTACCAGCAAAACATTCTTGCTTGTACACTACAGATGATGCAAATTATCCCCACTTTTACTCTAAACACATTTGCACTTAGCTGTACATATGCAGTAATGTTGCACATCCAAGGCATACTAACTTTGTTTCTTTAATACACTAGCATCATACAGTCTGCCTTTCACTATGAGAAAGAGACCGTTTGTTATCAACAGAATTAATAAGTCTCCGAAATTTATTCATCCTGTCCTTATTTTAGTAATTAAACTTTCAGATCTTCCCCTCCACTGCTAATTAGGTCACCTGGTTAACAGACAGTATCTACTACCTCTAAGGATCATCCTGGGCATTCAAGGAAATCTAATTCCTGTGTGTTCTTTGTTTTTATTGCTCCTACGTACTTGCCACATAGTCTACTATTTTCAATAACCTTCTTGTGACTTTGCTGCACCTCGTGTGTATCCATAACTTATCCTGGATACACCACATGGAATTTATATTTACATCTTTCTTACATATCAAGCAGCATCATTTTCCTAAAGGGAGTAGAGTCCAGTCTGTTTTTCTGCAAACTAGAGCTTTTGGTCTTCTGCAAACTAGAGCTTTGGTCTTTGCTAAGGCCCTTTGATTCCAGGTGTATTTCTAAACCTGAAATTTCTTCTCTAATTCTATTACAGATTCTACTATAAGATTGGGGTCATCAGCATATAGTATCTAGTGTATCTGGTGTTAAAATCCTCTCTAATGGTCTGGAGGACAATAGTGAACTGAAGGGGACAGTACTTTTGGGTCCCTTACTCAATTCTGAAGAACCTGAATGTAGACAGATGGTTTGTGAGAGCCATACAAGTCATGTACATTGGAACTGTCTGTTAGGTGAGAATTAGCAATGAGTGTTAGGCTTATCATCATAAGGTCAGGGGTTTCATTCCTGGACCAGCAACATTGTGTGACCTTGAGCAAGGCACTTCATTTTACAGGGTTTTAGTCTACTCAGTAGGAACTAAGTACCAATTCTTAATCTTGTGATGGACTGGCATCAAATCCAGGAGAAATTTTATACACTTGCTTGCTTATATGTTCTAGAAATAAGTATAAACTTCAGCCTAATGAGTCCATAGACTCAAGAGAGATGCTATACCAGTCAAGCAGATGAACAAACATTTACCATTTCAATATAGTTTATTGCATCCAAATGCAAGGCTGGATGTTTGGCTGCTAAAGTTGGCTCCAATATGATTTTAACCTACCAATGTCAAGCTTCTAAGTTGATCTAGCACACACACACACAGAGAAAATCTAGTTTTTAGATTAGCTCGAGTCATATGCTAAGCAATAATATTGGTAACTCCTTCAAGGTAACTAAGTTTCATTCAGTATATTTGTTTTGAAATGCTAGATATTAAGGATAAATTACAAGTGAGTGGTGCCAAAGTGTTTAAAACTAAACTAAAATCTGCCATTCACACTATATAAGTTGCAATAAATGAATGGAATGATGACTACAACCATAGTGATGATGATTATGATTACAATGCCTTCAATTAACAATTTCATCTACTCTGCCTATTCTGAGAAGTGTAACTGGTAGCATTCTGGAGCCTGCTGCATTGAAGTCTCTGCTGTGTTCACTACTCTTTCCTCCTCCTTTGGGCAGAAAGCCCTCAAACGGCTATTACTCTTACATATGTAACAATTAGGCTTTCTGCTCTGCATCACCCATCTAACTGCCTTCCTCCTCAACTCACAAAATAAGAAACAGCACAAATACTTCCTTGTAGCATTTGTAAATGTCATTAGAACCTGCAAGCCTATGTGAATCTTATCTGATCACACATTGTTGCATGTCACCCCCGTGTCCCCTCCACTTGCTCATACTGTGTCACTAAAGTGATTACAAGCCAAAATTCAATGCTAGTACCAAAGTCACCAATCATGATCCCTGTGGTTTTTCTCCTCATATCTTATAATAACTATACTTGTCACTCCGTTACTTAGCCCGTCTGTTACGCTTCCACGGGATTACTTGAAAGGAGAAAGGAGGGGGAGGTAGTGGTGAGTGAAATCTGTAATTTTTTAAAACTAAGTTTTTTCCTTCGTTACTTAGCCTGTCAGTAACGCTTTCGCGTAATTAGTTTAAGAGAAAGGTGAAGAGGAAAGGAAAAGGAGAGAAAAAGAGATTAAAGCGAAGAGTGAGAGAGAAAGGAGAGTTGTGTATTAAGTCTATAAAATTGTGCATAAAGTATATAGAATGTATATATAAAGTGCATTAAGTAATCATTGTATTCCAATTTCCTTCACTTTTCAATGGGTAGCAGATGAACAACTGTAATACTTCGACCGGGCGAACCAAAGGAGATGGTGACGTAGACGGAAAAGGCTCCTTTTTACCATGTCGCACGGTCGAACACAAAATATAAGATTATATAAGATAGAAGGCTCATTGTGAAGAGATACAAGCCAAGTGCCAGTAAAAGAACTTAGGACAAACACAACCGTTATGATATATAATGAGAGTAAGTTTATTTAACATAGTGAAACTGTTCGTGTCTGTGTGCGCGTGCATGCGACATATAAAATAACACAGTAGATAAGTCAGGCCTTCGTGTACAAGAGAAGGTATACGACAATGTTAAGTGACGGACAGTCGTATAAACAATAGTGTGTGTACAATATGTGAGTGTACAAGTGTGCGTGTGAATGAGAGGAACACAGTAGATAGAAAGAGTGGCTGTAACATAGACTACAAGTCTCAAACACTGAGATAGAGAAATACCAGTTCGTATTAGAGTTACGCAAGGAGATAGAATGTTCATACGTAGGAAGTTGTGGCCAAGTAGCAGAGCTGTGGAATCACACTATGTGTGTTGAGCGTCGAATGCTGTGACCGTGTTACCTGATACGGAATATTCTCGCTGGTTAGTTCTGACTGTTGCTCGCGATGGAAACAATCCACTCATACAGCGTCGAGATAAAAACCGAGTGTGTTGATATTGGTGTGTACCTGGTGGTGGGGTTGCTGGCGCACGACATTGTGGTAGACAGTACATAGGTGGTGAAGAAGTCAGCGCTGGAACTGGCTGTAGCTGTGTTCTGTATGTGTGGTCAGCGACCAGACCTGTGAGAGATCTGGAATCGAAGACGATTGCCGTCGTTGGATCGGGCTTATTTATAGGCGAAATAGGGCTCACCGAAAACCCAGAAAAGCTCTATCTCAGGTGACCTTATTACAAAACCACGATTGGACGTATAGTAAATTTGGTTATACATCTTTAGATTGTATACCTGACTTTCCTACTATAAAATTAGAATATAACGGAACGCTGAACTCCAGACTATCAACTTAAACAACACTTTATTTAGGTGGTAAATATATACATCTTTAGTTCTTGTTGTTACAGCTTCTGTGTGTATGAGCATAGTTGTTGGGACGTGGGTATGTAGTTGCAAGCGAGCTGTCGAGTGTGAGTCCGAAAGATGTAGAGAGACAGCTTAACACGTAAAGAGACTGTCTCCAGGTTGGAGTATTAGAGACACTCTTGACACGTCCATGCTCATGGTCGGCCGACCGTAAAAGAGAAAGATTAAAGCGGGAACGCTTGCTTGTTTAATTCCACGCATGCGCACGGCGTTACTACAGAGCTCCCTTGCCAGTGCGGAAACGCACGATAAATGAAATCTGTTAGAACGCCTGAGGCAGGATGGCCACTGAAAAACCACCCACAAGATGTAGCACAAAACACACACGATGAAAAATGAAAGAAATGAATGTGCACTCGTGAGAACATGCATGCAATGTACAAATGAAAGAAAAACATGCAATATGGGCAGTAAATGCCACCTAGTAAAAAACAAATGAGACAATGAGAAAACAAATCGTGATGACTACTGTCCAGGAACTGGAATCACGGAATGTGAAAGTCTGAGTGTTTGTTTTTACTGAAAGGAAAGAAAATGTATGAGTGCACAAGTGTGTGTGAGAAAAAAAAACACAGAACAAGTGAAAGTGTCTGTAGTATAGACTGCGAAAAATCCCAAAACACCGAGATAGAGAAAACCAGTTCGTATTAAAAGTTACACAAGTTGATTGGTGTGTCCCTGGTGGTGGGGTTGTTGGCCCACGACATTGTGGTAGACAGTACATTGATGAAGACGTCGGTGCAGGAACTGCTATAGCTGTGTTCTGTATGTGTGGTGGTAATGATCAGTTGAAACTTGGCGACGTCGGGGGGAATGCTTGTAGTTGGTAGTAGTAATTGTTGTCGTCACGGTGGTAATCTTGGTTGGCGCACGACGATGGTGGCGAAAAGGCTGTTTGGTGATGAGTGTTTGAAGAGGTATGCTTTTACAGAACGATCGACAGACAAATCTCTGTATGACCATTTGCGAAAACCTCGAAGAAAAATTTTCTTAACCCAAGATGAAAAAACGACCGTGCGAACTCAAAAAGGAGAAATGGTGACGAATGGAATAACAGAGGACTCCTTTTATTTAAACGTGTCACACGGTCGAAACCAAAATATATATCAAAGATGATATACAAGTAATTACGTTATACTACGAACATTAGTGAATTCGTAAATACCAGTAATGAGACGATAGAAAAAAAAACAACCGTATGAAATGAATAACAAGCGTTATTGTGTGGCATAAAATATGTATGTATATGTGAGAGTGTGAATGCGACATATAAGAACATAATAAAAAGCAGGCCGTAATTCCTGTCTGTTTTTCGTGAGTGGAAAAATCCACTCTAATAGAGGCGAGAATAAAAACCGCTCTTGTTGAGTCGTGTTGACTATGGTTGGAGATGTTGGTAATATGTAGTTCGGTCTCCATGGCCGTATTTGTTCTTTAGTCGGGTTCACCAGTTATAAGTTGGTAGTCCAGAATTCATGCTGCGTTTTTTCTTCGTCGGGGTCACCACTTTAGTAGAAAGTGGGTTATAGCAGCTCAGCGGGCTGCGTGATCGAATCACGTCGGGGGTCACCAGTTATGGAGAGTGGGTTATATATCTTTAGATATACACCTAACTTTCCTATGTTAAATTAGAAGTGAACTGAACGCAGAAACTCCAAACTGATCAACAACAACAAATATTTATTGTACGTTGGAAAATAAAACAGCTTCCAATTGTCCGGTTTTAGAGTAGCCTGAAATGTAGATGTACGGTTCCTCGAGCTGGTGTCGTTGTAGAGACAACTTGGTTCAACCACACTCAAATGGGAGAGCTTGCTTAGACGTCTTGCTTGGTCGCTGTCAGGCTTGGTAAGAGACAGTCTAATAGCGGGAACGCTTCGATGTTGAAACCCAATGTGACGTCACTACAGACGTAATGCCCCCTTAGTAAGCAGAACATGGGGACAATTGCCGCGCAAATAAGAACCAATCAGGATGATGGACAGAAGAGTCCAAGGCAACCGAAGGTTAGATGTTAGCAGCTTCGTTATCATTTATGATTGAATGCCCGAGAGAGAGGTTTCACTACACAACTATCTTTTGATACAGGCTACGCTTTCAGGTTTTTTGGATCAAGTTTTCAGAAATAACCCAATAAATTTACCATGAATTCCGTGAAATATTCACGGATCCCGCTGGTACTGTAATATTACTCAATGGGTAAGTGTGTAATACACAAACTTTACCCGTTTTTCACCTTGTTGTTGGTCTTAAAGATTAAGCATACATCACCATATACCTTGCTCCAGATGACTGAACAAATGTCATACTACACATTATCAGGGTTTCTTTTTTTCTTTTTTTAAAAAATCTGTTTGATTTTAGAAGGCGTATTTGCTGCTACCAAGTTTGTTGTTAATACCTCATCCCACTCCCCTAGAACTGGCCATCTTGAATTACTAATAAACAATGATTGCGAAATACAAAAATATTAAAAATGCCGAAAGATAGAGCTTCTTCTTCACTCCAGGTTAACAGAATGGAAATTCAAACGCTCTGAAATATTTTGTTAGTAAAATAAACCAAAACATTTTTACCTCAAGCGAATACTACGAAATCGTTGTAGACGGGTAGCTGCTTCCGCCCGACTTTTCAAGAACAGCTCGCTTTTTCCTGGCTCATTTGTGCAAGACTGACAACTCTACTACCAATTTCTCGCTTTTTATCCACTTGGAGATCAGACTGACCCAAACTAAAGACACTTGAACCAGATCTTTTATAATAACGGAGGTCACCGATCCATAGAATTTTCCCACCAGGCCTAGAGTTTGCTCCTGCTACCACGCGGTACTTCTCAGTTACAGTGCCAATCACTTCAATTATCGACGTGTCCAACGACATGATAGTGACGCCATCTGCACATGTCGATATTTTTATGCATGATGATTTACTCAGTTCTCGTTAGAAACAAGAAAATTGCTGCAAAGCTGCGTGATAGTAGTGGCAGACGTGGCATGCAGACCATCATATAACTTGTTTTATCCTTCTTTTTCGTTTTATGAATTCAGTGTGCACATGCGCATTACGTGTTCATACTGCTCTTTCCAGTTCCTACTCAAAACTGTATACAGATAACAACCATCTCACAAACCTGCGTACGCGAGGAGAGTTTCGCGCTCCGATGGTTGTGAAATAACGGCCCAAGCTTTGTCAGTTCAGAATTTGCAGAGTTCACAAGACTAAATAGCATTAGGCGCTAATAGCTTACAATTTTTTAGCAAGGTTTCAAATGGACTAGCCAACGTTCAGTCGGACCAATCAAAGCTGGAATATGGAAACTGTCTGAGAAGGGGATGCTAGAAACATAAATGCCTCAATTTTTGTTCACAGTGTACTACACTATATATTGCTACAGGAGTTAGCTCTGCAGAGCTATTGATGAAGTGGAATTTGCGTACCAGTCTGAACTACATGAAGCTCATCATTTCCCCTGGTATGCCTTTGTCAGGAAAATCAGAAGTACTACCATGACAGATCTGCCCAACTGCATTTATATTTAACAAACGTGATGTAAGTTTTTGCTCAGAATTTTCATTCTAGATACATGTGATAAGCTGGTCACATACCGAAAAAAGTTGATCCTCTTTTTATCATTTGCCTGCAAAGCGAGCATGCTCATTGGTGCCATCAAGATTATATTAGGCCTCATCGTTATGTGCTCCAACCAACATCTCCACTTCCAATTTACAATGAACTGGAACCCTGTACTATGGGACTGAATTTGTACAACGCCTTCAAATACCATTCCTCTGCAGACGCCGCTTGTACCAAGTGATCCATTCATCTATGAACAACATAAAACATTAATTGACTCTACGGCAGCCCTTTCGATATCAACCCACCTGAAACCACCTTTGTTTCTATGTTACAAATTCTGTTTTAAAGTGATCTAAATTAAAACCTTTTATCAAAATATTATGTTAATTTTTGTTCTAAACACCAGATTTATTAATTAATGACAAAGTTATTTTCATAAATTCTTCGTTATTTGCAAAATTAATTGAAACAAACTCAGTTAATACTGGCAGGAATATAATAACAAAAGTGTTAGTTCTGTCGTACAAAAAATAAAACAAAAAGCAAAAAAAAAACAAAAAAACTTGCAGATCAGTCCAGTCCTGATAATTATATGTGCCCTTCAGAAAAAAGTAAGGGAAATAAAAAAAGAAAAATTACAAAAAAAATGATTTCCACCCAGGAGATGCATAACCGTAGTCACCTAAAACATAGAATAGTAATCACAGCAGAATGTTCCTTTTAGTTAGTTTCAATGTTAGGTTGTAATAATTCATAGCTTATATAACAGATCGAAAGGGAAGATGCGTAATGTACGAGGGTTTATAAAGGAACTAGCTCGGTTGAAACATGTGGCATTTTTGGTTAGCCGACGCTTGGATAACCTGACTCTTAAAACAAGCAACTGAATAAATATAACTGAACCACAACAAGAAAGAAAGAAAGAAAAGCTTTGATTTTGAAAAATCACTGATACGATTTCTCTGTGTCCACTTCGAGTGGGATGCTATTAAATCGATTCAGTCTGCGAGATATCTCATGAGGTTGAAATTGTCTGGATACAGTAGCCGAAGAATGCTCAGGCTTGCGTTCTTCGACTACACTATTAACAACTCGCACAACTTAACTAAAATCTTTGACTTTATCGAGCAAACTTATGGACCTAAAATTGCGTGTTATGATCCCTTTATTCGAGTTCTTACTAGCGTCACCACTTTTCGATTCATACAAATGAAACGCTTACAATCAGCTGACAGATGCGGGAGACATCTACCAAATTAACAAATCGGACATGCTATGATACCAATCGCAAAACAAACTATCCAATCGCAGTTATTTGCGCCTCGCACAATCTTTCAACATATCCGCTTCAGTTGCTGAAATCGATACTTTTCAATCTTTTTTGTGTCTTCGCTGGTTGTAGGCATCAAAATCCATTTTCTCTAGTCCGTCGTTCTTCGTGAACTATTTGCTAAACTGCAGCTAGAACAGCACATATCTGATAGGAATCGAATAGCATACGCCCGTTCCGCCCTATCATAGACAGATTTTGTTGTCACGCTGCATCTCTGTCACTTGGATTTATCGAATGGGTTTTGCTCCTTCATGTGGCAGTGTACATTCCCCAACACTAATAACCTTTCGTACCGAGGAAATGATTAAGGACCATTTTTACTACAAGCACATTATATACCATGACTTTTCTGTTCGTCTCTTCTCATCGATTTACTAGTTTTTTACGATATAATCTACTGCTTTCTATTGATAACACTAACAGATTCTACTTTAATATTTTTTTTAGTGAGACACACCATTTTATTAATACTTGTATGCGTCATTTTACCCTTAACCAATTCTCTAATCCGGGCCCTGAAAACTAGCTGGGTTGGGAAAGACGCGTCCAGCTTCTCGTATTCCAGAAATTAGCTTGTCTCACTTGACCACCAAGTTCGTACCTATTGTGCCTATGACAGAAAAATTATTATTTTTAGTACTGAGAGCGGTTAGGGCGTTGGGAGAAAAAAAATTATTGCAGAAGCATGTTCACAGTTTTGCTCTTCACCTTTAAGTACCCACATTTTGACTTATCACGTGATGGTCGAGTCCCACTAGCTTTACGCGGGCTGTCCACCCTATCACTTGACAGACCAGCTAAGCACGTCAACATCAGCTATTTAAGGAAGCCTTTCCCGCTATTTGTCAGTGAGATGAGTTGCGGACCTTCGGCAAAGAACAGTTATTTCGCAGGCAGCCTCAGCTATTCCTTCGACGCGTACGTTGTTCCTGTCCTCCAACAGAAGTTATGCCTCGTATTTTTTTTCCTGTTCTATATTGCACACATCATCATTATGTACCAACTGCATGTTAAACCATTGTGCATATATTCTGACAGTTCTTTCAAGATGTATCTCTATAGCTTTGCCGTCTTAATGCTTTTTAATGGGTTGAATAAATCACCGCACTTAATCCTGGTTTCCTCGTTCTTCCTTTAACTATAAACGCAGTCTTACTCAAACCAACATTATCAACTCAATACTCAACATTCAGCCGTTAAAAATGCTTTACAGTTTTTGTTCCGGCTGTTCACGTTCTGAGTTTCAAATCCTGCCACAGTCCACATTGCCTTTCATTCCTACGTGGACGATAAAATAAAGTACCAGCCAAGTACTGATTTAATGTGTTCGACAAGAACTTCTTAAAGTCAGTGGTCTTGTACTTGTATAAGTTATAATTTTCTAGCATTGAAGAGAAAGGCCAGTCTTTGAGATGTTGTCGTTACAATGTTGAGGCTCTGCATTGGCCAGGAGAAATCCTGTAATCGCAAAGGTTCTACTTGTGAATTGTTTATGTTGAAGGAGGAGAGGTGGATAATATTTTCTTAATATATATAGCGATTGTTTTTGCTGTTGAAGGAAATAAGATTGGTCTCATCTCACTGGAAGATGTTTTCGAGGTTTCTATTCAAAGAAATTGCAGATTTGGCGTGTGTTGCTTTAAATTGTATGATGGTAACTTTTGAGAGTTCAAGATTAAGGATAAATGAAGAGTAGTGTTATCTGCACGGAAGTGGGTGCTGTTGGAGATGAAGGCAATTATGTCGTTGATGTGCTACAGAAATGTGATTAGAATATGATAGATAAGAATCGCAAGAGGGATTCTTTAAGCTGAGCCATCCAGCAGGCGACTTTGCGGGTAAAATAAGTACGTGATGGTAGGATAATATCCATAGTCTCGGTTGGTCTCGCCTGGAGATCCAGCCGGGAAGTCTAATAACGGTTGCTTCTGATAGGACCCTATACAGATGCTTGAGGACTCTCCCTCGCCCATGACCATCACAGGAACAGCGGGTGGAGATGGATGGATAGATAGATGTATAAAGAACGAAGAATGTGGAGTTATAACCGAACTCTGAGTCACTTCAAAATTACCATTACTATTAATGAATTTCTTTCAACCTCAAAATTACATTCCAATGCCAGTATACTCATTGAAATGATTTAAAACTAATTTCGCAAGTATGACTGATTAAATCGACATCATTATTTAACAGGTACTTATTTTATCGACCCACGAAAAGATGAAAAGCAAAGTTAACCTCGGCGGAATTTGAACTCAGAATGTAAAGATCCAGAAGAATCTCCGCTAAGCATTTTGCCCGAACTGCCAACGGTTCTGCCAACTCGCTGCTTTAAAAATGATTGTTTTCAAATTCTGGCGCAAGACCAGCAATTTTGAACGGAGGAGGCATGTCCGTTACACCGACCCCAGTGTTTGTTTGCTACTTTATTTTGCCAGTCCCGAAAGGATAAAAAGCTAAGTTATCTTTGGAAGGATTTGAATTTAGAACGTAAAAAGCCAGAAGAAACGTGGTTAAACATTTTGTCCGACGCGCCGACGATTCTGCCAGGATTTCTTACATTGGCACAAAGTCAAGAATACATGGGTCTGAATATTGCTGTTTCAATCAAACCTCAGTATATTACAGTTACTTGTTCTGTAGACCCCAGAACAAGTAGAGGGGGCATAATTAAATACCTTAAAGCGTTTTATCCACCTCTACCAATTTTGCCATTCATTTCTAACAGTTTCTTGTGTTGACAGAGTGTCATTGTTAGAGTGATACAAGTAATAAACAAACCCCATTATTTAACAAGTATTTATATCGATTCTTGATGAATTAACAGCAAAATCGACCCTTTTGGAGATAGATTTAGAATCTAAAGGACCGCAACTAAATACTACAAGGCTCTCTTCTCCGGTCTCAACCGATTTTCCGATGACAAGGATGTTATAGAAAAGTAATGATAATTAATTTTTACATTGGTGATGGCAACAATAAATACTGTCTTGGTTGTCAGCATGGTATATACCGCCTCCGCACAGCTTTACAATAAAGTTCATACGCCTTTACTCGCAAGGATTTCAATCTAGCGCACTTGCAACGAATTGTATTACCAGCATCCTACCTTCACGGGTTAGACAAGTACCTAGAAACTAGTAGGTATCTAAAGTAGTGGGTGGATAGATGAATAACATAACAGGGTGGTGATGGTGGTGCATCCAATTTGAGAAAGAAAGTGTAAATGAAAGAGAGAGTAAAGCTAAGAGAGGTGTGCGTGTAAACGACTGAACGACCTTACTGTGTATGTGAATGCATGTGTGCAGTCGCTCGTGTATGTGAGTGAAGGATAAAGAAAATTGTGCGTGCGTTTAATTGAAAGAGCTGTGAAGTAAATGTACACACACACACACGCATGAGAGAGAGAGAGAAGTGTTTAGAGGCTGGTTAGATGAGAAGATCACTTGCCAAATGTAGTAAACCTCGCTCTGGCTTGTTGGTAGTCAGCTGCTGTTGCTACCGCCATCACCACCACTACCACTACACATACACATACGTATGCAAACACACATACACAGAAGCACAATTACCGTCGTCACCACCTCGCCAATCCTTTCATCACTGCCTCCTCCCTCGGCTTTGGCATTCGTTGTGACTCTGTTAGACTTGTTATATACGAAATATTGTTTGTTCTCTTCTCAGTGTTTAGTAGTAGCTTCTTTGGGTTTAAAAACTTCGAAGAAGAAAAAGAACATTAATCATAACTAAAATAAAAAGATAAAACAAAACAAAGAAGATCATCGGAAAAATTATGAACACAACAAACTGGACTCTCTTAATCGCCTTTATTGTTTTAATTGGCATTAACCCTCTTCTATTATTTTCTGTTGAAGCACGTAAGTATTTTTGTTATATTTCTCTTAAAACCGTTTACTCGATTCAAAATATTAAAACTATAGCAAGAACAATAACTAAAAACCCACCAGAAACTAAAATACTCGCGACTGGATTAATCTTTTACCTCATGGATCTACATATACATATATTTATACTTTTATTAAGTTTATTTTTCATTTGTCATTCATTATCTCATCTTTTTATTTGTTTATCACTTATTGTCATATACATATTTTGTAAGATATATATATATATATATATATATATATATATATATATATATATATATATATATATATACATATATAATATTTCATTTCATATATTCAATAAGACATTCAATACTTCATTTCATTTTACTATTTATATTATATATTCCATATTCTATATCCCACATTAATTTTATAAGAATATAAATAAAACATAAAAAACAGACAGAGTTGGAACTCTTTTAAATAATATATATATATATATATATATATATATATATATATATATGTATGTATATAATCATTAATGTTTTCTTTGTCGTCTGCTTTGCTTTCCTGTATGATAGTTATATTCGTTCTTTTTTCTTTTATCTTCTTTC
This sequence comes from Octopus bimaculoides, assembly GCF_046866305.1. NCBI lineage: Eukaryota > Metazoa > Mollusca > Cephalopoda > Octopoda > Octopodidae > Octopus > Octopus bimaculoides. The sequence continues at coordinate 19,915,868 of NC_142941.1, read as the reverse complement.
AAAAACTTATTGGTACATTTGTCATTTTATTGTAGTTCATTGAACACCCGTTATAGGTGTATGTAAACATGTTTATGTCTGTACACTGTATCAATGAAATATGTCTATACTACATCGCTGTCTGTCATGACACTCCCATTCGGCTACAACTTCATATATAATGAATGCAGTCTTATATATGTTGTAATTATGTGTAGGTGTAAAATACTATGTATGTATATAAAATACAAAGATACCGTTTTACACAACATCATATATATATATGTGTGTGTGTATCACCGACTACAAATATTCACCCCGTCTAGTTTATGTCCAGTTGATCATGTCCAGAGCGATATTTAATCACTAATGTTTAGACGAGATGTTGGCATAGTGATTGCCAAGCTAGTCATGTCTGTTGCCAGTTTTCCTGTTTGTTTCTGTTCCAACTGTTTAGGTGGAATTGTAAGCGAATTCGAGTCGTGTTTTGCACATGCCATTTTAAAGCCTAACAGAAGTAGCATCTTCTATTGGAGCTCCATGTTCAGTGTGTGCTGCTGTCTTAGTAGTTTAGATGGAAAGGTGTCCCTCTTGTTTGTATTAATCAACACTATTACACAACTGTCTTTTGACGGGTTAGAAGTAACTATTACTTTTTTCGATGCCGGTTTGTGTTTCTTTCTGTTACTGAGACTGGTCCAAGAGGCGCCATCTTGCATAACCGACATTCGAAGCCTTCGGTGGTTGCTTTGTAAACTCTACGTAGCTGCTCACCCGTCTTTGTAAAAGCTACGAACCTAACCAGTGTTTTAAACCTACCTACCTACATACATACATATATAGGTCTGCGATTGTATGTGTACAGAATAAGAACTAAATAAATCGCACTCGTATCATGCAAACCCAGTGAAGGGTGATAGTGGAACATTTCGACAAGTGGGTGACTCACAAGTTATCTCTTGTATATAAAGTTTCTGTTGTTTGATTTTCGGAATAAGCACACCAGCCCGTAACGACAGACTGAATTTGTCAAATAGATAATTAAACCGTAATCTCATACGTTCAAAATAATCCAGAATAAAATATTTTTCGAACCAAAATCAAGAATGAAGTTACGGCCCATTGCATACACCGAACTAGGGGTAAAAGGGACTGGTTAAAATAAAAAGGTTGGGGTAGATGGAAATTTTGTAATTGGCTTTTTTTTTTGTTTGTTTTTTATGGAATTGTAATCTCCGATGTTTAAAATTTACAAATCCAAATAAATATTCGAAAAACTAAAACAAGTAACGGTGTGCAGGGCTTGTTCCAAACTGTCGTTCCTGTTTTGAAAATATGACCTTATTATTTCAACTGCTACCCTTATTTTAGCTCGGAAATAGGTTTCCTAAGGATCTGAATTTGGACAACTTGTTGCTGATTTTTCGACAATCTACATTTTTGAGTCCACCCATCGTTTTTATTTATTTAATATGTAATTCTCTTCCGGTGAAGTTACTGTTTGTAATAAAGGGAATGAAGAAGTTCTGGGGGCGGGGGAGGGGGAAATCAGTTTTACAGTAACGTAAGAAATGAAACGAAAATCTGCCGTTAAGTTACTCTACTAAAGTAAAGGTGTAGTTCTTAGAATTTATGCAGGAAAACCATGAGTGTCTCTTAGCAACTCAGAGCAAAAAAATACCTTGAGATATCTTAAGGTGTAAAAACTTTTGTAAACAAAAGTATCCTCCTCCTCCCACTCTGTTCTGTTGCAAGGAATTTTGGCACATGTTGGGCCAAAGGTAAGCAGAGTAAATAAATATTTAAAACATGGCTTTCTTCAAAGATGCCGTGAATCAAACCAAAATGACACACAGCTTTGTGTAAGTGAGGAAATATCCCTTGCCATGTAGCAACTTGTTTCATGCCAACTAAACAAATTTATGAGAAATATTTTCACAGTTAATCTCATAAATATTTTAAGATTGTGTGTGTGTATGTATATATATAATTTGTGAGTATGTTTGTGTGTATGTATGTATATATATATATATATATATATATATATATATACATACACATATATGAAATGTTTTAACCCATTGATATTCAATTAGAAAATTCACAATTTTTCTGTCAGTTACTGTCATTTTCTTTTTAGAGAGTTTGACTAAACAATAATGTATATATGTTTGTAAAATAAAACAAGCTTTAATGAAACAGCTCAAATATTTATGGGTGCTAAAAGGGTGACTACATCTCACAAAACATGGTAGAATTTAAAGTATTAAGAAGCAGATAGTAATAAAATGCATTTTGTTATCTATATACAATATATCATAGTATATTCCATCCTCTTTTATTAACTCCTACATAAGATGTACCAATTGGAAATGTGTGTATTATGATTATCCAAGTAACTAAGCCAGTCGTAACATTTTAGGATATTTTTACTAACATGTTGACATTTGAATAAAGTTGAATTAAACAGAATCACAAAAACATTCTGGGAGGTTAGGATTAAGCTTGTTCTGGCCTAATAGCTCGAATATACAAAAGTAATACTTAAAAGGAGAGTATTGTAAACAGTCCACTTAGAAATCAGACACATTGGACTGGAAACATTTAGCCATCGAAAAAATATGCTCATTGAAACAATATTTCTCATACATTAAGGCAGTGAGCTAGCACCATCATTAGCATGCCAGGCGAAATGCTTAGCAGCATTTCATCCATCTTTACAATCCAAGTTCAAATGCTGCTGAAGTTGACTTTGCCTTTCATCCTTATGGGGTCAATAAAATAAATACCAGCTGAACACTGGGGTTGATGTAACTGACTTATCCTGTCCCCTGAAATTGCTGGCCTTGAGTCAAAATTTGAAATCAGTATTTCTCATACATTACCCGAACAACTTTATTTTGTGAAACATAGCTTTAACAATTTCCCTTTCCAAATATCATTAAAGTAGTCAAATTGTTATATATTACTTATGGACCTTCGCTATGTTCTACCCACCAGTTTTCTCATCTGTTTTTGTTGAAATAGTATTTGTAGTTTCTATGCTTATAAATAATTCTTTCTATGCTTATAAATAGTACAAACGTTGCTATTTACATTGCTCAATATTACACACAATATCCATAAGCTCTCCAGCTATTTTAATGAAACACATTAAAATTATTTAATTAATTAGACAATGAAAGATTAACAACACTGGTTGAAGTTTCAAGTGTAGGGCTTAACATAAGTTTTACACTTTGGTCATCAGTATTGTGCACAGCTCAAATCATTCAGCAGCATTTTGAAACACATCCAGGAGTATTTGCAGCATTTCATATATGTTCACATAAATTGTCCAGAGTCATAATCATTGTTTGGAAGACTTGCTCTTTGATAAAGCCCCAAGCAAATAAATCCAAAGAGGCTAAATCTAGTGATAGTGTTGCCCATGGTCTGTTATTCCTATTTCCAATCAACTGATTTGGAAATTGTTTATGCAGGCAATCCTGAACAATTGTAGCATGAAGACAAGAGGTACTATCTTGTTGAAAAGCAACTATACTAACATGCTCATTTGTAGTTTACTGTGCTTCAAGGAATTACTGCAACATCTCACAATCAATCAGTTCTCTAATTGTCTTGTCATTGGCCCTCAACTTCTGATGAGTTCTAAAAGTGTCATTATGACATAGTGTACACCTGTTTCCTCCATTTGCTGCAACTGTGAGCCGGAACTTAGATCTTTACTAACAATTTGCCTGTCCATTCTTTGATGTTTTCTGTCCATCCTTTCCTCTGTCTGCCTCTCCTGTTCCTTTCCACTCTTCTTTGAAGAATGGTTTTTGCTAGATCTTGTATAATCATGCCACCTCAGCTTTCTTTTCTTCATTGGTATGATGCTGGATTGTTTTGTAAGCGCAAATCATTCATGATATGGTCTATGTACAAAAAGCCCAAGAAGTTGTGGTAGCATCTCACATGCATAAAGAAAAACAGACAGTTCTAGTGCGGGAGTCTTGTATACGTATTTCTCCATGTTTGCTTCAGTTTCAATAGTTTAACATCATCTGTGCAGTTCTTGTAAGGATTTCATGCCCTGATCCTTTTGTAATAACTTGCACCAAGCTATTGTCTTCATATAGAAATGTCTGTTAAGATGGTATGGTTAGCATTTGTCATCTCTTTGGTTTTTTTCTCAGTACTAATTTTCATGATTTTGGTAGAAGCTCTAGCAAAGAAAATGTTCATAAACCATGTCCATCCAGACATTGACCTTTGGTCAGTCCCTTTCCAAGTATTGGATGAAGTTCTTTGTATGTTCATCTTTTCAAGTGTAACAAATGTAGTGATTTTCTTTCCCACACCTAGAAAACATTGCTTTACCACTGAAAACAATGTTGCCTGGTAGCTTTTCAACATGACTATCACATTCTCTGCAGGAAAATCTTTATGCATGTTTTGTAAAACTTATGAACTCTAGCTACCTGTTATTCTGCATTTATTCTAAGGATTTACAAAGGATAAATATAAATTACTCTTATTTTAGTGTCCTAAAATAAGAATAATAAGGAAGCTGAAGTGAAGACCAAGTATATATTGTGTGTGGTCAATTGGCAAAAATATGACCATCCTCAAATATAACAATATAAATTACTCTGTTTTCATTAAAATAGAAACTTTATTGCTATCCTGTTTGGTAAATTGGGCTACTTGGAAATTTTATGTTATTTTTTTATGTTTTGATATGGTAACCCTGCATTGTATAACAAGTGTAATGTCCAATAATGCATGCTCTTAAAAACTTTTGCTGCACCCATTGAGCTGGTAACAGTTGTCTGTGATAAAATAGATCACAGAATACTTAAGTTGGTCATTAAACATCACAGATGAGTTGAATTCTATCCCAACAAATCATGGAAGGAAAAACATTAAAATGATGATGATGGCTCTTAACATAGTTAATAATCTGACTGGTTAAGTAATTTAATCTAGGAGACAAAGGGGCTAAATGCACCTTGGATTTCAATTGAATAAACGTCTCTGAGGCTGTAAAACACAACTTGTCTGACTCCATTTGGAATGGTGTAAATATCATCAAACAAGTCTTGTACAAATGATTCTGCAGAATGTTTTACAGGATTTACTTCCTTCCCATTTATATTAAGTTACTGTCAAGCCAATAAATAAATAGCAATTCCTACCAAAAGACAATTGTTGCAGGTATCCAAACATCTTGCTCAAATTCTAAAATCTTTGGAACTCTATGATTATAATTTTCAGATGAGTGATTACTAGATTATGTGTTAATCAGATAGTTAATTTCATCCTACATGTTTTTAACTATGCTCTATTTCAGTTAATATATTCTCTGTTTATATGAACATTTGGGCTGAGGCTAAGCTCCTGTCTCTTTACTTGTGTGCTGGACCCATCTCTATTGATGCGTTGAAAATCTTTGTTTAGCTTCACTGAATGAAATAGATATTTTCCTTAACAGCAATGTCATTCTCTCTCTAATCATTCAAACCAGAAACTAACACATTCTAACCAGTCCCATCATTTTTAGACAGAAGCAAAAGGATAGAATGGATGAGTCTACTAGCTGGGATATAGTCACCACTGCATAGATCTAGAGTTCAAAATCTGTTCACATAAGGATAATTCTTTGAACCTCATTCATAACTGAGTCATCCTTATTGCTTGTGACTTTGTTGGAACAAAATGTTAAGTGGATTTGATATCAGTCTACCTTCTCAAATCCACTACTGGTATTTCAATGGGTATTTGGGCAGTAAATGTAATTCAGTGCACCTCAGTTTATTTAGCTACCAGGAGTAGGTATGCGATGTTCTGGAAATGTAACCTGTGATAAAATGGCATCTGAGCTAGTGGTAGATTTATCTCTCATTTGTTTAATATTATGAAACTGGAGCTAAGTACCGATTCCTATGAGCATCTTAAAGTTCTCCCATGTTTAAGCATCTCATTTTAGAGTCATCATCAAATGGACATAATTGTTTCAAATTTTGGCACAAGGCCAGCAATTTTGAGGGGAAGGGTAAGTTGATTATATCTAGCTCAATATTTTTCTAGTACTTATTTTAAAGAATGAAAAGCAATATTGACTGGTAGAATTTACACACTGAACATAATAAATAGGAAGAAATGCTGCTAGGCATTTTTTCAAATGTTTTAACAATTCTGTCAGCTTGCTGCCTTAACCCTTTCGATACCAACCCGACTGAAACCGCCTCTGGATCTGTAGTACAAATGTCTTGTTTTCATAAAATCTTCCACCAAACCTTCGTCACAATTTATGTTCCTAACACTAGCTTAATGATAACTAAGTTATTTTACTAAATTCTTTGTTTAATTTAAAATTATTTGAAAGAAACAGCATCTCAAAATAAATACGGTAACGAAAGGGTTAATCAAATGGATATGATTAGAAAAAAAAAAGGAAAGAAAATCCCTACACTAATGAGTGTTACTAATGTATAGATCATGTGAGTGAATGAATGTGTGATTGACTTCATTTACTTGGTTATGTAAATGTTTGCTATTTTATTAAAGGGAATGTCACCCTATATTAGTAATAAGCTTGAGACTTCCTGTTGGCATTTCTTGAAGTGTGCATCTCATAATCCTTTATTTGATACTTTCGTTCTGTTCCTAATTTTAGCTCTTGTGAAATGAAGATTTTAAAACTTACTGGCAGCCTCATCAGTAGCTTCAATGTGATATACTACTTCTACTTTATTTCATAACTGTGATGTGTATATATATATATATATATATGTATATATATATATATATATATGTATATATATATATATGTGTGTGTGTGTGTACTGTGTTTTTTTTTTCTCTTTCTTTAGAAATCTTTTGAAAGTGGTTTAACATATTCTCTCTTCTTATATATGAAGAATTTTGGGTAGATAAGAAGATGGACTTTATATAGCAACGTAAGAGGTTCTTGTTTTTGAATGGCTCTTTTCTGAAAGTCTTTTGCAAATATTCAGTTATGAAAAAATTTCAGTTTAGGCTGTTGCTAGAACTTATGTACAAGGAGTGACTCAACTACTCTCTTCATTTTCAGCTTCTCTGTAGCTAGTATCACCTATTACAACTGATGCTAAAAAAAGAAAAAGAAAAAAAAAGTTTTGGTAGTTGTGTAAAATCTTACGTCTGGAAAAGAATATAAGTGTTTATAAAGTAATTGTAAAACTGATACTTCACTTAAGTTTGTAGTAAAGTACTGAATAGTGAGTGCATTTGTATTGGAGTATTTTTGTCATTGTGTGACTATTTTGGAAATATGTAGCACAGCAGCATGGCAGTGATACTGAAACTTCAAAGTTCCAAGTTACCGTCTTGTCTGGGTTAATGTAACTCTATTCTGTTGATGTTGGGAAAATATGTCTAAGTCCTATATAAGGATGAAGTAGTTGAATTTAAGATAAATGGAAATAACACCCCTCTGTATTTGGATAGGGGTTAACATAGCAACTTTTGTCTTGGCAAATTGGGGGGAGCATTTTCTTGTTAGATTTTGTTCTTCAGTGTATTTAAAACCACATTAAAAAAAATAAATATAAACAACCACTGGAGCTCTTCCTAAAGCCAGCACTTATTGTGTCCTATCATTTTTTTGTTATATTGAATACTTACTGTACAGCGTGTATGTGTGTGAAGTAACCTGATTAAATTGTGTATATAGTATCTTTACAGTTATGTGGTTTAATAGCATTGCAAGATGATAATAACTGAATTATGTAAAAAAAAAACAAAAAAACTTGAAAATGTCAGAATAGTATAAAATATGCAAATTTTGTTGCCAGTTTAGAAGAGTTTAATGTTTAACTATCATTGACTTTTGAGGTGACAGAAGTAGGTAGGCGTTTATGACTGAGTGGAGGCAGGTAGAAAGATAAATAGATGGACAGATCAATAGACAGGGAATTAAATTAAATTAACTAGCAAATAGCCCGAAGCTGAGATTGTTGTTGGATAGATAATGTATTGTGAGTGTTTTGGGATTTAAAGATTTATCATCAAATGCACTGTTTATGTTTGTTATTACATCAATAACTGGATAACCAGACACAGTTACTGTTTGGAGCATGAATACTCTTCAATTTATCAAAATATGTGTCAGTCTAACTGTCTTTAACTACTATGTTTTACATCCTAAATTATACCTTAAGTACCTCCCCAATTCTGTTTTCACAGATCTGGCATGTCTGCACATATTTTCCTGTTGACATTGAACTTTAGATATACAAACTTGTTCATCAACTGCATCAATCTCATCAACATTAAGTGGAAGGCTAACTTTAGCTAACTCACTTAAAAAAGAGAAAATCAGCAATAAACAAAATCTTTAAAAATCTAATTAAGGAATAACACTAAAACGTTGAATTGTGCACTTCCTCTTAGACTGTCAAAGTGAAATGTAGAATAGAAATAAGACATTAAAAATTTACATTTTCCAAAAGGAGTATTTAAAATTCTTTTCTATATCTTACTTTCTTCAACCTTAGACCTACATAACCTTCCTGTACTTCTCCACAAAGCATACGTCCTACTACATATCTCTAGATGTACTTGCATAATTACTATAAGCCAACATCAACCATAATGAAGTCTGGCTTTAAACATATAGATTGAAGGTGGCACCTACTAAAAGCTCTCTCCCAACCTGCTAGTGGTCAAATCTTACTCAAAACATACCCTGCCTCCTTAAAAATAAGGCACACTTTATAATGTAGTCCAGAGTTATACAGTCTCAAAAAATAAATAAGATGGGAATGTCATGGCTGGCATGCTTTTTATATACCTGCTCAATCAAAGCTGACTTAAGACTATTCAACAATCATCTCTGTTTTTCCTCCACTTAGTCTAAAGAACGAAAAAGTACAACCAACCATTACTTTCAGCAAGGAGCCTCTACACAGTCGCTCCTATGCTAGAAATAGCAGTCAAATATCCCTTGAATTAAATCCTAATGTTTTCAAAAAGAAATGAGATATAGAATAATGTAGTCGTGGATGTTTGAATTTGTTATAGCTTGAAAGCCTTTGGTCATAGGTCTTTACAATCAAAGCTGGTCTCGGACTAAACAATAAACAACATAAAAAATTCACACATCCTGAAAACACCATCTCTTTTACAAACCAGACAGTTATATACACATCAAAAGGACTTTCAAAGATGTGTATGCATAAGGTTTCAAAATCAATTACCAGACTGACTGTGTAAGTATAAGAGGAACTGGATATTGTAAGAGAGATTATAGACTAGTTGCAATTATACTTTTGTGCCAACAAAAATATTATTATTATATAGAAATTGTTACCGTTGACAAGAATAAGATTATTAATCTTATGGTTGACTTCTTAGATGTAAGACTGTTTTTGCTAGGGAAGGTAATAGAGAATTTAATTGACCCTCAATGTATTACTGATACTTCTTTTATTAATCTGCAGAAAGAATAGGATATAAAAGGAAACCTGATGAAACTGTCTGTTCTCAATGTCATTATTTGTATTAGAAACAATATGTATTACTAGAGGAAGCAATCAATTGAACTAGACAAAAGTAGGCAAGTGTCCTCTACTATAGCCTTGAGCCATCCAAAGTCTTGTGGGTGGATTTGGTTGATGGAAACTGAAAGAAGCTTGTTGTGTGGGTGTGTTTGTGTCTCCTTGACATGACATCATGTAATAGCTGTAAATTAATATCACCATCATACAAGCTATGTTGTTCATTTCCAGTCTTCCTTGAAAAATATTTCTGGCCATGGGTAAATATAACCTTGCTTGAAAACAGATGAGAGTCAGTGACAGGAAGGGCATTCAGCTGCAGAAAATACTGCCTTAACAAGTTCTGTCTGACCCAAGCAAGAAGCATGGAACAGTGAATGTTAAATGATGATGATGCTGATTCTAAGCAAGCATTTAAATAAATACAAAACTAAATAGATGGCTATGATATGAACTTTCTAATGAATATATATACCATAAATTTAAGGAAGTACTAATTACCTTTGATAGTCAAGGTCAGTTTACTAGGCAAGCTCTCTAAATTAAATAAGCCATATCATGAAGAATTTTACATATTTTGAATTCTTATTTTGAAACTTGTTGCTTGAGTCACCAGAGAGAACTGAAATACACTGTCATATGCCTTCTAGAGCCTGGAAGGGTTTATTAGTGACATAGAAAACGTGTATTGTTTCATGTATTTATTTACATTTTTGTTATCTTTGTTGATTTTTATTCATTTATCTATTTTGCATGAATGGAAATGTGTTAGCTTCTACTTGTTATGTAATGGCTTTGAGTAGAAAAAGGCATTATTATACTGGACTTAAAAAAAAAAATCCTCCTACTTTCATGGATTAAATATTTAAATACTGTTCTTGCTTGGATATTATTAGAAATAAACTAAAAAGTGAAAATTATGATTTTTTTTTTTCTTTAGCAGTAATAATATCTAATTACCTCCGACACTCTAAAACTCAACACCTTGCTCATGGAGCAATGTTTGGGGCATTTACTGGAAAACCAATATTAGTATTAAAAATATTTCAAATAAACTATATATTTAACTAATGATAATAAAATACTTCTCTTGGTTCTGTGTTGAAATTACTGTTAGTTTTATTTTATTACATCAGACTTGGTAAAAGATTAAAAAACACATGAAATTATTGCTTTTTTGGTGTCATGTATTCTAATAACGTTTATTATTTTTCAATGGACAGTGTTAGTTTTTAACTTAAAAAAACGAATCTCAACCTGTCATTCTTTCAATGTAATAATATGTTAGCATGTGCAACACTTTTTTTTATACTAAAATATCAAGAGCTGGTCTGGAATTTTAATGAAATAACTGTGTATCAGGTTCTTGAACAACTGAACTGATCAGTTCTGTATGCCCTGTGATGCCTTGGACTACATTTTGTAGATTCAAATATCAGCACACGGATTGCTTTGTTTTCTTGCACTATAATATTCAGCGATAGGCCAATGGATGTATATAGCTACTTCAATGTAAATATACTGATGGGCAGGACTGGTTTTAAGCCAATTAGACGGATTTGTTCAAACTGGTCCCTGCGACAAGAGAAGGCCCTACACACATGCTTAAGTGGAGGATGCATTTTGGCTGGGACTGGTGCACTACACAAAGCATAAAACGCTAATATTCAGCTTTTGTAGAGTAGAAGGCCCCACTGACAATTCTCCAATTGGGCCCTGCACTTTCTAGCACCAGCCCTGCTGATAGGGGAGCAAGAATTTTAAACTTGTTTCATTGAGAGGATTAGTGGCAGTGAATTTTTTCAGTTTCTTAAACTGGAATTTCCAAGAACATTTCCTGACATTCACTTGGACTAGTTCAGGATTTTGGTAATATGTTTGTCAAAAGATTACTTTCAGAATTCTTTTGATTTACCATTTGTTTCTGTCTTGCATTTACCAGCATTTATTTCCATTTTATTAAGTGCAATTTGAGTGAAATTGTCTGATGACAATCATTTACCTTCAACCAGCTAAAATGCCTTGTATTTACATTACTGGTGTTTTTTATTGACCCCAGAAGGAATCAAATGAGCTAAACCTGTCAGGGTTCAAGTTCAAAATGATCCTTTCACACAATTGGTTGGACAACAACAAAAGCAAATTAGTTTAAGATGCTTAAGCAAAAGCAAACTCTGTGAAGGTATGTAGAACCTGTAAATACTCTCCCTTCTCTCTCTCATATGTACATAATATATCTGTAAAATGTTTTCCGCACAATTTCTATGTCTATGAAAGCACATGATCAAAGTTCACAATTGTCCATTCAACTCAACTATGGGACTGACAGAAATTAGCTACATACATTTTTTTTGTTAGATTTTCCTCTGAGGAATGTGAGGAATAGAATAAAAATATTCTGTTCTTCAATTTACTTTATAGTCTTTTTGTTTAAAATATTTTACTTTGATACCATTTATTTAAATCTACTTTATGATAAAACCAGCCAGCCAAATACATTTTATTATGAATATATTACTAATCTAATTAGTTGTTAGATTCAAGTAAAACAAACATTTTTTTTACCTATGATAGTTAATTTCTTTTTAAGAAAGGGTTTATTTATAGGAATTTTACTTTTAGATAAATTAGTTACCTCATAAAATGTTTTACACATAATGATGTTAATAATATTGACTATCTATAGTCATAAAAAAAATTGATTATAGGCATCCTAACCAAAAAAAAAAAAAAACTTAAATAAATTAACCATTTTTGTGATATCTAGTTCATATGTGTACAAAAGATTCATGAAACAAAAAATAAATGAATTAATATAATCAACTCTCAGTGGATTTTGTTTTTTCTTTCCTTTTTTTTATGTGATGGGGGACAACTTCTAAACAATGATTGTATAAACTTATGTTAGCTTTGTCTTATATTCTGAAATTTCATCACAGATTCTCTCACATCAAGCCTAATCTTGGCTGTGTCTTTGAGTTTATTATTACATTTACATGTGTGTGTGTGTTAACCAAGATCTACTAATTTAACTCATAAATCTCTGTACTCTTCTGTCACTATTCTCACCTACTGACCAGTCACTTAACATTCCTTAATATTTTTATTTCATTATAGTAAACAGGAGTGGCTGTGTGGTAAGTAGCTTGCTTACCAACCACATGGTTCCGGGTTCAGTCCCACTGCGTGGCACCTTGGGCAAGTGTCTTCTACTATAGCCTCGGGCCGACCAAAGCCTTGTGAGTGTATTTGGTAGACGGAAACTGGAAGAAGCCCGTCGTATATATGTATATATATATATATATGTGTGTGTGTGTGTGTGTGTGTGTGTGTGTGTGTGTCTGTGTGTGTGTGTGTGTGTCTGTGCTTGTCTCTCCAACATCACTTGACAACCGATGCTGGTGTGTTCACGTCCCCGTAACTTAGCAGTTCGGCAATAAGAGACCGATAGAATAAGTACTACGCTTACAAAGAATAAGTCCTGGGGTCGATTTGCTCAACTACAGGTGGTGCTCCAGCATGGCCGCAGTCAAATGACTGAAACAAGTAAAAGAAAAAAAAAAATTTGCAAAAATATATCTCCAGTAAAAGATTTCATTCTTTCGTATATTGCATGGGCAAATTGTGATTTAGTAGTTAATTAGCTATCTGATTTGTAACACTAGTACTATTTTGTTTATCAGAAGCTATTAGTTTCGTTTAATAAATTAGACATCATACCTACTGCTATCATTTTATTTTTATCAGTTCCTTATATTACATTTATGACTCACTAACTCATGCTCTCCCTCATTTTGCCCTCTCATTCCTTAATGCTTGTAATTTATATGTAAGTTTTCAATATTACCTATGTTTATGTGCAAGTTTTCATGAAGTCTCTCTAGCATAATTTAATAACATAAATTTACTTTTCTCGGTGTTAAAACATTGTGTTTGTGCATGTGTGCATACATGATTCCATGTCTTATTTAGATACCTCTGTTACATGCTTACACAGATCAGATATTAATCTGGTGATAATAAGCAGCATCGATTTCAGTGGATTATCACAGAGTGAATATTAATCTAGTGATGTTAAGAAGTATCAATTCCATTGAATTCATAAATATAAAAATATTGTTTAGAAAAATTATTAATTTTGGTTATTTTGGTGATTTATGGCACCTTTTTCTTTCTCCCTAATAATATTGTTCTCTGATTTCAACAGTTATGAAATTTCCTTGAGAAATACACTCAATCTGCAACAGCATATCAGTCAGTCATAATTGAGAAATATTATTGCTCTCAAGTGTTCTTACATGTTTCATATTGATTGTGCTTTAATCTTTGGCCTGGCAGCAGGATTGGGTCTTCATAAAAACAACTCTAATATGAAAAATATCCACTACTAAGCTTAGGATCTTAGACAAAAGCGTGTTTCTCGGCCTTTTGGTTATAATAACTACTAATTTATCATATAAATAATATGGATAAATACATTTATCAAATACCATACAATATAAATTTTTGGTTTATTAAAATTTCTATGCCTCAAGAGAAATAGCAATTAAGATCAGCTCCATATGAGAAGAGGAAATAATCTCATGAATCAAGAATTCTCCAAAGTTAGGTTGTTAAAGAAAAGGACAAGCTTATCTGGAGATGAGATATTCGAAATGTGTTTCTGCCTCAATAAGTCTCATCAGCACAACAACTATACAACCTTATCTCTACTTGTTTCATAAGGAAGTTGTTCATGCTTCATAGTCTGGTAGTTTGATTGTAGAATCTTACTTCTCTTCATAATGAAATGTTATGGCTGGAAAAAAAATGGTCTGTTTTATAATTGTTTCTTTTTAGCCATCAGTATCCTTCAAGAGGTAATTAGCTTTAATACTTTCAAAGTAAGAAGAATAGGAGTTATAAAATTATAAGATATACTACTAATGCCCTAGTAAAGGGCATTAGTAGTATATGTACTGTGAAGTAACTAAGACTTGGAATCAAATGCTGTTCATGAATTCTGCTTACTCAGCTTTCGAAAGTGCTTGGCTTCTCATTGATACTGGAAATTTATTTTGAATACTAGCTGGACGCTCAATGACAATATTATTTATATTCACATTTATGATGGCTACAATTCAAATTCAGATGCTCCATCCTGCAAATTTATTACCCAATTAAGAGAAGGATTTAAGTAAATCCTAATATTACTGAGTGGTCATAATGAAAAACTGATACAATTGGCAATTGGCACTTACTAGCTAAGATATCATCTGATTAATATTCTGCTGTGGTTGTTATAAGAATCTTATTAATATAATCTCTAAAGATGGCTGCAAAATTGGTAAGACATTTGGTTACTGACCTGACATTAAATGTAAAATGGCAAATGGGAAAGGTATCCAACTATCTCTGGTTCACATCTACTGCTGATATTTTATGTATTTGGGCAGTACACTTAATTCTATAGGCTTCAGTTCTTCTTGCTGTTGTGAATAAGTGCCAAATTTTCTGAGAATGTTACAAGTACCAGTCTGGCATCATTAGTAGGAAGTTTTTCTCATATTTTCTTAATACTGTGAATTTAGAGCTGATATATTATCCTTCTGAGCTTTGTAAGGTTCTTAAATAGTTTTTCTTTTCACTCACCTGAAGGATCTGGGATCAAACACTAGCATTTGGCAGTGTTCCTGGCAAGACTATCCATTAATCTTTATGAGAGATCTATGAATGGGTTTGTGAATAGTTCTCTCACAAAGACCATATGTTTGAACTATACATTGTTAAACTCATCTTTCAATCCAGTGATAACATATGCAAATAAGCTTTGATTTTTCTAGGATTGTGAATTTTGTAATTTCATTCTTCATCAGTGAGATACTGAGCATAGTGGTGGTAGAACAGATCAAAACTTCAAATGAGAATAGCTCATTAGAATGTAAAGTAACTGAAAATCAGTAAATAGTTTAGTAGCTTACATTGCTGAGATTGAAACCATTAACTGAAGAAGAATCTTTTGAACCCATGGTGGTTGAAGTTTTATCACTTGCCACTCTTATAGAGAGGTTTTGGTATTTTTGGCCAACTAACTTATGAGTTTTGATTTCAAATGTATTATTGGCATTTTTTTCTGAATTTCTGAAATGAGGAATTATCATTATTATATACTGTTATATTTGGACTATTGTTCTTATTTTGGTTATTATAGACATGACATTTCAGTCATTGTATCATCCTGCCTTCTTCGGGTGCCTGTCGTATTCAGTAATATTCTTGAGGTTTCAAACCAAATATTTTATTCAGTTCAGGGGCTAGATTGTTCTCATTTCATTGTCCATTCCTAGGATCATCTTGTCTTACTTATTCTAGTACTTGTGATGCCTCTTGCTTATTTCTCTTGAAGTAGAATATTTATAGATTCACTCTTTCACAGATTGAACTTGTACTCAGCAAGTAAACTGTGACACTTAATGCTTGATAATGTTTATATTCACTATAGTACAATGAATATAAGAGATGAACATTTTTTTTAACTCACTGTGAGACCCTATCATATTTAGTATGCAATATGTCCCTATGAAATAGTTTTCCTCAATCATATTTTATTGACCCCTGAAAAGATGAAAGGCAAAATATTCCACAACTTGGGTTTATTATTTTTTTTCATGATGACAATAGTATGCTCATTACTAAAGGGATGGACTTTATTCTTCCTGCAGTTCTAGAGATGGCATACTGCTAATTTGCTGCATTTCTCTGAGAAATTTCCAGAGAACAATTGCGAGTGCCTTTCCTGATTTAGTGAAGGAGTCTAGCAAACAGGGACAGAGGAAATCCAAGAAATACACAAATCTAAAATATTCACCTGTCAGTATCAATCAGCAGCTACAGCCTGAAATTTATGGTGTCTGACAGGACTGCTGGCACTACATCAGATACAAGCACTGTGTGCATCCACTTTGCTCTTGTATCTGATGCAATGCCAGCAAAGTGATGTGGCCAAAGAAAATTGTCCATTATTGTTGTTGCATTTCACAAAGTAAAGACATAACCCTGTGTACTTTTTTGGTTGAACTTGTGAAAATAATTGTTTCCAGTTTTTAGCCAAATATTTTGTGTTAAGAAATAGTTACTCAGAATCAAATTGATTTATTTTGCTAGAAAATTCAACTTCAGTCTTCAAAAAGCACAAGTATAACATGTCTGTACTTACTGCAAATAGCTAACTGTCAGCCTTAAGCTTCCATATGGATTGGAAGTAACAATAATGATTTTGTAGAAATAACCAAACAATATACCACCACCCATACAGCATATTTTGTACATAATCACCACCCCAAAAAATAATACAATACATAAAATTACATACCTTATGCGACAACTCCAATAATTCATATTCTACACAATTACTGCCCATTAATATGATACAAGTCACACAACCTTGCATACTAGATATTGTACACCTGGTACTAAAACATGTAAAACATTTGGCACCTACTCTACACATAATCCTGATGCTAAAATGCAACATCAGCCATATTACAATACTAAGTACAATTACCACCCATCAAAATAACACAGATCACATTGCATACAATCTACACATCAAATAGACAAAATACTATAATAACAAGAAACCATAAAGCAAACCCCACAACTAAGCAAAATTGTTTTAGTATACAAACATGACTCTACTCTCAAGAAGACATTCTAGGAAATTAGAATTTCACATGGTAGTGCTCTGGAAACCCATATGAAACTGCTGGAGACATGATTACAACGATGTGATGTAAGAAAACAAACAGTCTCTCTAATAACAGGTGCTTTGGGAATCATGCAGACAAATACTAATTTATGCAGACAATACATAATTCACATACGCAACATATAGAGATTAATAACATAACTATACACTGCACACATATTACATAGAATAATCATTTTTTCAGTAGAATAGAATACAAAATCCTAGACAAAACACTTCATTTATTTAAGGTAGCTGTGTTTCGCAAGAGCATGATAAAAATAAGACTTATGAAGACATTAATAACTGTTTTTAATTTAGGCCAGCAATTTTTGAAGGGTGGTTGATAATGCCCTTGACCCCAGTATTTGACTGGTATTTTATTTTCTGAACCCCCCAGAGATGAAAGACAAAGTTGACCTTGGCAGGATTTAAACTTAGAACTTAACCAACTGGGATAATAAATACTGCAAAGCATTTGTTTGACAATCTAATGATTCAGTTAATGCACTTGCCCTAATAATAATAATAATAATAATAATAATAATAATAATAATAATAATAATAATAATAATTAATATTGTTGTTGTTGTTTCAAATTTTGACACAAGGCCTTCAATTTCAGTGGAGGTGAGTTGATTACATCAACCTCAGTGCTCAACAGGTACTTATTTTATTGACCCTGAAAGGATGAAAGGCAAAGTTAACCTTGGTGGAATTTGAACATATATGATCATAAGTTTTCTTGCTCTGGGTTGACCTGGTTTCTAAACAATGAAATCAGCATAATAAAACAATAATTTGAGAGTTATAGAATGGCTTTAGTTATTAATATTAATAATTAAATGATATCCTCTTTTGTCATATATTGACACATAGAGATATTAAATTGTTTGAATTTCAGTGAGTTATTGTAATAATTCCAAATAAAAGTCATATTGGAATTTATTATTTCATTGGTTGTCTATAATGATGTACTATTGAGTCGCTGTTATTGTTTAGCCCAGGTCAGCTCTGACCAAGCAAGCAGACCTATGATAAAGACATACCAGCTGTGACCATCTCCTCATTTATTCAGACTGTATTTAGGACTAAGTCCTCTTTTTTAAGATGATTGTGTATTTGAAGGTGGTCTGGTTGCTGTTTCTTATGTGCATACACACATGCCTTGAAGTTTCCCCGCAAGAAATAATCACACATGGACATGTCAGGAAACCAAGGGGGGGGGGGTCAAGGAAAGTTAGTAAA
Organism: Octopus bimaculoides; assembly: GCF_046866305.1. NCBI lineage: Eukaryota > Metazoa > Mollusca > Cephalopoda > Octopoda > Octopodidae > Octopus > Octopus bimaculoides. The sequence continues at coordinate 19,897,388 of NC_142941.1, read as the reverse complement.
TCTGGAAATGAGGTGGTCACTGAAGAGAGAGCGAAGAATGTCCATTGATAGTCTAGCTGTGTGGGCCATCGCCCCATCCTTCTGAAACCACACACATCAAATAAGCATTCGTTTTCATTGTAATTCAGACACAAAGAAGTTGTTTATCATCTTGAGTAATACTTGGAGTTCACAGTAACAGCATTTCCATTGTCTTCAAAAAAGTAAGGGACCAGTGATGGCAGCTTTTCTAACAGTACACCAGACCATCACTTTTGGGCTGTGCAGTGGTCTTTCATGCAGTTCTCTTGGATTTTCAAGAGCCCAACAATGACAGTTCTGTTGATTCACCATGCCATTGGGGTGAAAATGAACTTCGTCACTCATTAACAAAATGAGGTTGTCATTTGCCTCAAAAATTGCTTCTATCTGACATGTGAAGTTAAGCTGCTGTGGTTTCAACTGTTGCCCAAGGACCAATTTGTATAGGTGGAAATGCAGGTCTTCATGCAAAATACACCTAACTGATCGATTACAGATGTGAAGTTCAGTGGGATGCCCTCTGAGCAGAGTGATTCGGAGTCCGTATCAAAGCTTGTCTGATGTGTTCCTCATTTTCCGGGGTCCGTACTGTTTGTGGTACCCCCACCAGTCTCCTATTAGTGTACCTAGTGTACAAAGTTCATTCACCCAATGTAAGATTGTGTTATGGGTGGGAACAGCCTGATTTCAGAGATTGTTGAAGTGACGCTGAAACTCACACTGAACTGCTGTGACAGACTTGTTATTCTTCAAATAACTGTCGTAGCGAACATGCAATGCTCTATCGTCCACAGCACCATAGCTTCAGCTGAAAAGAAAAAAAAATGCTAAGATACCATAGACCAAATAGTACCTGTGGGACATATGTCCCTCCCCTTAGGGTTGAGTAATAGCCATTTCAAAAACGCCCACCCTCTCCGCCTCACCCTATATATATATATATATATATATATATATATATATATATATATATATATATATATATATATATATATATATAAAACTCAGTAGTTGAATTAAAAGTGACATTCACTTAAACTGGGAATAATGTTAGCTAGCCCCTAATATTTTACCTGTTCCCACTAGGAGTATTTCTGATGTTGAAAAGATTAGAAATAATCATCCCACCATTCTTACTGCATAATTAGATAGCAATCCCTCTTTCCTTTATTATTAAACTATCAATTAATCTCATTTCCCAGTCACTGTTTTGTTTTATGAATATTTTGTCTTTTACTTGTGTCAGTCATTAGACTGTAGCCATGCTGGAGCACCATCTTGAAGATAGATAGATAGAGAGATAATAAACTCACTCACACACACACACATGCACATGCACACACACACAATGTTTATATATCGACCTCTGATTCTATTACGTATATCAGTTTTCTCATTTTAATAATTTATATTTTTCACCTTTAATTTACTGAAATAAGAGTAATGTATTTAAATTCAGCTTCTTTTTTTAGCTTTTATACTATTACGTAATTTATGTTTTTCTCAAGGAAGAGTGGAAAAATTGAAGGATAGCAACCAGAGAGGTTTTCAGAAAGCTGTAAATTTTCTGCCCTCTTCTCCATTTCGTCATATTTTTGTTGGGTTGACAAATTTCATCTATTCTCTATTGTTAGTACTTGAAACATTTAATTACCATTAATTGCCAGTTTCTGACACTCAATCCCAGTTCTCATGTATATTTTCATTATATGAGACTATCATCTTAATTATTTTTCTAGCAAACCGTATTTGACCTTGATTTTACTTAAATGTTGATAAAAATTGTACTGCTTATGTGCCATTCTTGTACTAAAAACTCTTTAAATATAGCTTTTAACTATGCTAACTTGTTGACTTTGTCAACTTTATGAGCATTTAAAGTGTAGGTACTTACATGTTCCCTCTACTTAGTTTGTCATTGCATTCTTTTTCTCTGAACTGGCAGGCTGCCATCCAATTTCTGTCAGAGTACTGGGTTAGATTTTAAGGAGTTATTACAGTTATTAGTTAATTATCTTAGTTAAATAGCATCTTTTCAAATTTTTGCTTGCTTATAAATTTGCAAAATGTCTAAAAGCAAAACTGCCTAATTATTTGATAAAAGAAAAAAATATATATTTCAGTACATAAAATAAATGTAAGGTTATTGTAATATTGACTGAATTGGTAGGTCATTGAACAAAATGCTTTGCATTATTTGTGTCTCTTTATGTTCTGAGTTCAAATCCTGGTGAGACTGTCTTTGTCTTCCATCATCTCAAGAGTCAATAAAATAAAGTTTCCATCAAGTATTGAAAAAATATATATATAACCGTCTACATCCCTACCTCCCCAACAACAAAAACATCTGTGGCTTCATGTTTTGCCTATGCTAGAATTAAAGAGTATATATCAAAATAATTCAATTCAGCATTCCTAGCTATATGAATAGTTATGATTGATTTCAAGAATATATACCAATTAAAATAAGGAAACATAAAATAATGTTCCAGGACTTTAAAGAGTTCTATACTTCATTTTCTTCATTGCTGTATAATTACTTTTTTTAAATTGTAACATTAAGGGGTGTTAGGAAAGCAAAGCAATCTTAAGTTGTAGGTTTCCCTCTACTTTGTACCATGTATGTCATATAAACCTTTTCTTGCTTATGGGTGGTAATCACACACAGAATAACTACACTTCGGTTCGAAGGGGATATTTTAATGTTGGGCATTCTACAAATATGTTTCCATAGCAAACTATGAAGATTCTATCAAAACCCAATTTAAGGTGCATGCATGGCTGTGTAGATGCACTCTGCTTTATAATGTGGTGTTCTGTCTAACTGCATGGCACCTTGGACAATGTCTTGTTAGTAGATTTGATAAATGGAAACTGTATGAAATCCACCGTGTGTGTGTGTGTGAGAGAGAGAGAGAGAATCTTTACATTCTGCACTTTGCATTGAGTTTAAAATTCTGTTGTTTGTTGACATTCCTTGTCCACTAATTCTGTGCTTTTGACGGTTAGTGGATTAAAACATCCCTTACTTGAAAAACAGGTAAGAGTTAATATCAGGAAGAGCATCAGGCTATAAAATAATACTGCAATAATATGTATTCATTGAATCCATGCAGCATGGAAAAGTAGATTTAAAATAAGCAAATGAATTTGAATATCCCTTTCTCCCAGTCATATAAATTGACGAAAAATTATTTATTTCAAAGCATTTATTTTAATCATTGAATGATAATAATTGAGGTTTGTGCTCCAGTAGCCAACTGAATACATGTTACATCTCTTAATTCAGAAATAGATGTCTCTAGTTCTAATCCAATCTAGAAGTGTGTGTATATCCAGAAATAAGACACCTGATGACAATTTAAAGATCAAATTAATCAGTATAAATAAAAAAAAAAATTTTTTAAATGTTCTGTCTGTAAAGATGAAGTTAAATAGTTAAAAAGAAGCCTAATCTTATTAACAGCAACTCATCTCAGATATTTAGACATTTAATCAATAATTAAAGTAAGAAAAAAAAAAAAAATAAATAAAAATATTCTTAATATCTTTGCATTCATTTTCTAGGAGAAACCAAAAATAAACAATTTTTTAACTGATCATAGTTTGTTTTGATCAACATCTATAATTACTTTTTCTTTTTATGTGAAATTGCAACCTTAAATTTCTATCCTTTAATAAAAATAAAAAAGACAAAAAAAAAACATAAAAATGTAAACCTAATTTGTTTGGGATAAATAAACCATGCAAGCAGTTTTGGGGAATTATTCTGGATAGATATTGCCCTTCAAGAGCTTCAAATGACACAGGTATCTTAGTGCACAGTTTTAAAAAGGAAGTCACTGAATATATGTAGATAGGGATTGCAGTTGTGCATGTGGGAAGAGGGAAAGAGTAGGTAGTGTTGCAAGGAACTGCATTTCTGTGTGTGTGTATGGGAGTGGGGTGTCAACATGGAGAGAGATGGATGATGAGGTAATGTTGAAGTCTTAATTATGATTGAAACTTTAGAGAAATGAAGAAAATGGGAAATGAGTGAAATCAGTCTAATTGCAAATTGCATCCCAATTACAGACTTGATTTTCTGTGAAATTATTAAGTCCATAAAGTCACTTGCTAAATGTAGTGTTGTTGAGTAGTTCCTTTCACTTACCCCAGGGTTTATTTAGTAGGTGTTGTAGAAGCAATGGAAATAGTGCATTATAACATTCAGGGTGCATTATAACACAAGACCTGTATAGGTTCCATTCTAATCTAGCTACCATTTACTACATTTTATTTGTTTTATTCCTATTCCTATGAGTTTGCTATTCTTAAGACTTGCTGGATCAATTTTAATCAAAAGAGAGATGCATTTTCTAGAAATTTGGCAAATGAAAGCAACTGAAGAATATACAATTTGAAGTGTAAATAAAATTATGAAATATGTGTTGGTCATTTGGTTAGTCTATATTATCTTAGACATACTTGTATTGGGAAGTGATAGGTTTACATTATGAAATAATTCTGTTATGTTTTTATATCATTTTTATTTTGAGATGAGGTTGATAATTTGAAAGATTATAATCCTGTTAACAACTCATCTCAGTCAGGAAAATGTTCTACTATGAATTAATTGTTATTTTTTTAATTTAATTTATTTAATTTTTAGGAGAGATCAAGAATTTTTGTTTTGCTAGAAGTGGTTTAAGTTGTATCTGGTTTAGAATTTTCAGTTCTTTTTCAGGTGTGTTTGGTGAATTCCAGATTGATTGGAGTTTCAACAATGTATTTTTAATATGCTTAACATTTTGTTTGTAGCATTTTAATGCAAAGAAACAGGTAAAAAGAGAGATAAGAAAGAAAAAAAGGGTGGAGTGTTAAGCAGCAGATGATAGAGGAGGAAGGGTGATGGTGAGCTTGGCTCTGATGGTGAGCTTGGCTCTGATGGTGAGCTTGGCTCTGATGGTGAGCTTGGCTCTGATGGTGAGCTTGGCTCTGATGGTGAGCTTGGCTCTGATGGTGAGCTTGGCTCTGATGGTGAGCTTGGCTCTGATGGTGAGCTTGGCTCTGCCCTGTGGTAAAGATTGCAATGGCGTTGCTATGGAGAATGGTCAGCAACACTTGCTGCAGCAGTCACTCCACCTCATGGGGCTCATTTCTCGAACAGGCTGCTGTTATCCCTATTTTGCAGGGTTTGCAAGGAAAGGATGATAATAAGTAAGGAGAACTAAACAGAAATGTTAGGATTTAGATGAAGCCAATAATTTTAAAACTGCAAAAACGATTGCAATAATAATTGAAATGGCAATGGGAAAAGACACCACTAAAAAAGGGAAAAATATAATGAAAGTTGTTTATGAGTGATTTGGAGCTGAAAGTTTTTTTTTGAAAAGACTACTTTTGTTATTGATAAAAATGATATATATTCTGTTATAGTATATAAGAAGTAATGCATCATTCTTTGGTGGTTTAAGGAATCATCATCCATGAAAGACTAAAGTATTTTCTGGTCTTGAGATGAAACCAGACATTTAATAAAAGAAAGAAGATATTGTGTTATAATGGAGCACAAAGGAATATAAGATAATATTGATTTCTCAGCTGAAGAACGAGAAAGTTTAAAACTGCAGAACTCCTCTTGATTCAGTTTAACTATCTAAAATTAGCCATGGCTCAGTGGTATTATTTGCATTGTCTGTTTTGTACAATTTTGAGTCGATATCCTTTGATTCATTTAGCCTCTCTATTATTCTGTGACTGGTTTTAGTCTTTAGACTGTGACCATGCTGGGGCATTGCTTTAAAGGGTTTTAGTTAATTATATTGCCTCCAGTAGCTTGTTATAAATGTCTGGAAATAAATACTATAAGGTGTTTTTATATGAAACTCTAGTTATGTTTGGTCAAATTATTTTCTCTCTCTCATATTTACACATGCATGTGCACATGCTTATACACATACTTGACAAGCAGAGTTTTGGTCTACCAAAAATACTGAGAAAAACTTTTGGTCAACCTGACACATGCTTAAAGTACCATGGAGTGGCATTGAATTTGGGACCACTTAATTAGGAAGCAAAATACTGAAGTACACAATCATCATTTTATGGATAAGAGCTGCTGCTGAAGAAATCTTCAATCACCATGGAACCCATGTCATTGAGCACAGATCCAAGAATTCTATTGCTGCTGTCTTCCTGTGTTTAAAGAAGTCACACACAGATGTCCACCCTCTGGATATTCATATCTGATGATGACAGTCAATATTCAAGCAATACCATATAAAACATGAATACATTTTATAATGATTATTTTCATATCTATTGTTTTTGAACATATGGCATATGAGTATTTATTAAATATTTAATTGTTACTTCACAGAATAATAAGGAATTTAGATGTTTAACTAGCACCACAGCTATTGGTGCCAATTAAATATGAACTTAATGTGACGTCCCTTCTAACTAATTGTGTGTGAATCAACTATAGAATTTTGGACATTTTTAGGAGTGTATAATTTTGTTACCAACCTGGCTGCAGCCAGCCGAAAAAGTTTTTGGCTCAAACGACCAACCTGGCCGAAGCCGGTCGAGCGAACCCATAGATATTTAAATGTCAATTTCAGCACAAATCTTGTTAGTACAATTGTGAAAATGTGATTTCACTTTGTAAATAGTCAAGTTACAGTACCTGATATTGTTTGACACAATATCTGAGTTCTGCAAATTTTGGGACACTTCTTTCCACATTTTTCTTCAGTGATCTTTTTCAACTTTTAAGATGGATACCTGTTTCATGCTATCAAGCAGTGATTGTGAATTTGAGGGCTTTTCAATGGAAGATATCGAAAAATCAAGCAAATATAAGCTTGTAAGCTTGTTTGAAGTGATCACCATGGAAACAAACTGTTATGCAGAAAGTAAATAAACTGAAAAAAAGATAGCTTGCGGTTTACATGTATTTACCAGTTATTAGAGTCACTTTCAGAGGAAAGTTATGCAATAGAATTAAGAACCTTTTCTTCAATTGTGTTCCAAAAATCACATTAATATATCGATAAATAGAAAAGTTACAGTTGTTTAATGAAACCAGTCTAAATTCGTGGTTATTTTAGAATTTAATTGAAATATAGAAATGAAAGGATTGGGTCATTCTGTGACATTTCTACATTCAATGTGATTATCATGAGACAGTTGTATGCTACAGTAATTATAACCTCTTCTATTCAAATATTGTCCTAATATTTTAGCTTTTGCAAAACAATGTGCATGTAAGTCTTTTCTTTTTGTTTTTTATGTATAATTGTATTTACTAATGTAGGTACAGTAGAAATAGCATTGCCATAACACTAACTGGTTTCATTACAGTTTCATAATTTCTTTTGTAGAGGGAGTTATATTAATAAAAACATTACAGTTTGAAATTTTAGTTCCCTATAATTTTGATATTTTGTACCTATCATTATTCATTTAATTCAGAGATATGGGCCAACAAAAGAAAGACTATTATCTTTATACAGGCATTGAATGGGAGAAGTAAGAATATGTTGGGAAAAGTGTTGGTGTAAGCTAAATGTAATGGAACACAATACTTATGATGACTTCTTGAGAATTGGAAGGTTCAGTACCTCTTTCTGGACTCAAAATTTCATCCTTGGATGAAATCACTGGTCACTGTGTGGGATTGAACCTTCCAATTCATAAGAATAATATTTAATCTGCAAAGGTTTCATTCTTAGAGGCAATAGTACCTACTATACTCTAAATATTCTACTACATATGTGTATGTATGTACAAGTGTGTGTGTGTATACACACACACACACACACACACACACACACACACACACACACACACATACATATACATACATACACACATGCACATCAATCAGCTAATGATATATTCAATAAGTTGTGTCAGTAATTATTTGTTGGGTATTAGCTGGTTTCATGCACTCCTTAGGTAATGATGTATTCAACATATTTTATTTGTTTTTATTAATCATTATTTTTCCTTTTTGATACGTTATCTATTACATTACATTAGGTCTTCATTCCCATCTTATAGATACGATATTGCTATTTTTATGAAACTTTGGCTTCATGTCAGCTGGGTAGGTTCTGGCTTGTGTTTGTGTGTGTGTGTGTTTTCAATGAGATTATTTCAAACTTGGATCAGTTCAGTTATACTCTTTTCCAACAAATGTGTAACCTTGTGCCAATGCACAAAATCATTATAGTCATTCCGTTATTATTTGGCTTATTCTCAAGTTAGTAGAAAATAATATACTACTCCCAGTGTAATGACATAACATTTTCAGGTCTAAAATTCCTGTCTCAACTTGTGCAAATCTCTAAACTTGCAAAGCCATCCAATACATGTCAACAGATGTAAAATAGCAATATAAATAAAGCTGGAATTGCTGTGAACATTGAACTTCACTGTCCTTGTTGCAGATTCTAAGTCTTACTTGTATGTTTAAATCAATGCATAATTTGTTTGTTGGCAATAATTAATAATAATGCAGTACAAAAGCACATGTTTCTTGTTGAGATATCAAGTAACAGAAGAACTACTTGTACATATATTTTACACTCAAAGTATTCAAAGACGTTTTTTTTTTTATTCTTGTCTTCCTATAAGACTGTGTCACTTGTTACAGTTTTGGTTTACTATCTCTAACTTTTTGTGTTTTACGCTTTATTTATGTTTATTTTATAAATTAAACAGTTCGTTTTATACATACTGAATTGTATAAGGAGACAAGTAGACACGTGTATAAGATTATTTATTGTTCTATACAAAGTCTGCTGTCTTTGGGGGTAAGTTGACTTTTATATTCATATAAGCAGATTTAAACTCTGCTTTTGTTCTGAGTTCAACCAGAACTGTAATCCCAATCAAAACAAAGGTACCTGTTGGTGCCTCAAACCACTGAAAATGATGTATAATTTTATCTTTGGACTAAAGGCCAGTATTTTTCTTTTCTTTTTTTTCCCCCCTCTTTTTTTTTTATAATGATCCTTCTTAATACAGCTACTTTCACTGGTCTTCTTTCTAAAAGCCAGATAACCTCAATATGCTTCTGAATACACAATTGTTGTAAGAATATTCATGATAACATAAAATGCCCAAGGCTTTCAATCTGTTATCTTTTAGCTTGTGTATATACAACCTTTTCAGAAGTAATTTAATCGGTTGAATTTTCTCTCTGTCTCTCTCCCTCTCTCTCTCTCTCTCTGCCCCATCTCTCTCTCATTAAAGTTTTATAAAATTATGAAAACAGTTTATCTTCCAGTTTTACTTCATCTGATTTAAGGTTTTTGATGCCATGAATTTCTTCATGACTAAGTCTCTTCTTTAAACATAAATTCAATCTCTTCATTAAATATATATAAAATAGAGTTTACAATTAAACAACAAAAGCAAAATATCTTTTTATTTATATTAACTAGATTAAATGTTAATTTACGTTTTAAGAGCATACATTGGTCTTAACTTTAATTTGTTATATTAATTTAACTAAGTAAAAAATAGATATCTACCTTGCACCAAGCTAACCACTGGAAATGTTTTTTCCAGGTGAAAATCAGCTACCTAAGAAGAGTATAGATATATGTGAGTTGTTTAAACACTCTGATGGTATAAAGATTAACTTAATTTCAACTTGTGACAAGATAAAATTAATGTCCTATACAACTATACATCATTCACTAATAAACCTTTGCATCAAAATTTGGACAAAGAGTAATCACAAACTCATTGTTGTAAAGGAGTAAAGAAATGTCACTTAAACTAGAGTTGGCTGTAGAGTGATTATATCTTAGGACATAATTTTATACAATATACATATATATATAAAAAATACAATACATATATTATACAATGTATGTGTGTGTATGTAAACAAGAGGTAAAAGCAATTAATAAATCCAGGCACATAAGTGAATTTGGTTCACTGCATCAAACAATCAAGTGCCAATAAATTCAAATAGAATTAACATCTAAGGTAATTCCTTATGTATAACTCAATCCAAATACTGCTTAGAAGAATTTCAAGAAATCCAGAGTATGTAACATGAACAAGAATGGAGAAAATCACATCTTTAATTGATGATTATACCATACATTACTGACTACACTAAAAAATTTGATATTCTCATTAGATTATAGGAAAAGCAATAATAATTAAGATGTTTATTATTTATTATTGAAATATTTAAATGTTTTTCTATATTTATGGGAACATTTCATCATGACTGATTCTACAATTCAATGATTTTAACTTTGAAGTAATTATATCAATATAATATATTTCCTCTTGGCAAAGATCATATTTAGAATTACCAGTATAGAACAATGGAGCATTGCTAATAATGAACCACTTATATCGTAGTTAATTTTCTTGTTTTTCAAATCTTGGATGCATTTACTAAGATTTGTAGAATTACATTTCCTCTTAAATTTAAATGAAGAAGATCTGTTATGTAATCTAGATTTCCAAATTGTAGCAGAAGAGCCGGTGTAATAATATGTATAATGCTCTGCAATTACCATACATTGTACTATATTCTTCCTTAAACACTGATTTTCTAAAGGACATATAAGTTTGTTTTGAAATTACAATGGCATTTATAAGGTGTGTGTGTGTATATATATGTGTGTGTGTACACACACACACACACACACAACATGGAAACTTCAATAAAAATCAAGATATAAAAGATCAAAAGTTACATGAAGAAAAATTAAAGCTGACAGATGTACAGAACATTAGCACATTTTGAACACGGTGCTTTGGAGAGCTTTTATGAATTGCCTACAGTTCTTTGGAGCTGAAAGATAAAAGATGACAAATGCAATGGGTTTCATTAGATGTTAGAATTATTTTCAATATTAATTCAAAGTAGGTTGGTGTAGTGGTAAAAACAGTCAAGTACTAGACTAAATGCCTTGCATCATTTTGTTGCATTCCTTACATTCAGGCCAAACTTTGCTTTTCATCCTTCAAAAGTTGATATTAGTTCAAAATGTTAATATATATGTGACAACCTTCACACTGATAACATAAAGAGTGTCATTAAGTTACCACGTTCTTGAGAACATTTTAAATACAATTCAGATATCTGGAACTTTGTTATTTTTTTTAATCTTCCAACTAGTTCACTGTATTTTTGTTCTGTTCATATTTTTTTTAATGTAATATGTCGGCATTTTATGTCTGTTGTACAATTACAGTAATTTCCTAAATTCAGGAAAAGATTCAGACAATTGATATTTCATATTGCACAAAATTCTTTTCCTTCAAATCTTTTAAAATATTATTTTGAGTTTAAAATAATTTTTGTTGGTAGGATTAAACATGATGCTGTTTTACTCTCAAAAAAAAAAAAAAATTAAATTAAGTTTTTCCATCTATAACATATAGTATTGTGACTTTGTACATAGTACAATGTATAAAGTATAGTATTTCACAGTAATAACTAATTTCTTGGTTATTTGTTTTTATTTATTACCATTTCTCAGTAATGTCAACTGTTTTTTTGTTTTAATTGTTGACAACCCTAGTTTTATGTTTACTTTACATGCAGATTTTAGTCTTTTCCTCTCACTTCTTTCAACCAAAAAATTTTAATATCCAAAAATTGAGTGCAATTCATGTCATATTTTTGTTAATCTCCATTGCTCATCCATTTCAGTCACTTGTTGGTTTCATTGTATTCAGTTCTCTTAAATTAACCAACACATAATTTTGTCTTTCAAATTTATTACGAACATGACCCGAGCTTATAAGAGTGGTGTTCAACTGATACATTGGTCCACAGCTCAGAGAGCTAAAGAGGAATTTGTAAATAACTATTAGAGGAAAAAAATTTTTTTAAAAATAAAACAACTTCTTTGAATTTTGAGGAATCCTGCCCACCTCTGTTGGGGTCCAAAAGCAGTTTGTTTCATTTTGCATAATATTTCTTGGAGGCCCTGGACATGACTAATACTCATTGTGATCCCTTCAAGATGTAGATCTGCAGATTTCACTGACCATATTTCACTACAATATGTTGGTAAAAACAAACTGGAATAAATAATAATGTATAATACTTCGTTTTTAGTGCTTCATATTATCTGTATTCACATGCTTTTGCAATCAAGTTTGCTTTTTATTCTTCTGAGAGCAATAAAATCAATACCAGTCATACACTGGGTTTGGTTGTATTGACTGTACCTTCACCTTTAAAAATTCACCCTGTAACCTATGTATGAACCAAGTTAGTCATTGCAATACAGATGAATATTCCTGATATCAGCATTAAAGCATATGGAATTACCTTGTTACTAAGATATATTGATCGAAATTTCTGCAACGTTTATTTCACTGTTTATTAGGCTGTTGTATTAATAAAGTTTCCACTGACCCACGAATAACAAATTATATATATTTCATTATAGCTTCTCTGTATTTGCCATGTGCTACTTTATCTCAATGTCCTAGCACACTAATAACATGAAACCTTATTAGACCAGCTACACTAGACTACCAAATATGTATGGAATTTGTATAGGTGCAGGAGTGGCTGTGTGGTATGAAGCTTGCTTCCCAACCACATAGTTCTGGGTTCAGTCCCACTACGTAGCACCTTGAGCAAGTGTCATCTACTCTAGCCTCAGGCCGACCAAAGCCTTGTGAGTGAATTTGGTAGACAGAAACTAAAAGAAGCCTGTTGTATATCTACGTATATATGTATGTGTGTGTTTGTCCTCACACCATCGCTTGATAACTGATGTTGGTGTTTTTACATCCCTGTAACTTAGTGGTTTGGGAAAAGAGACTGATAGAAACCAGGCTTGCAAAGAATAAGTCCAGGGGTCAATTTCTTCAACTAAAAGGCGATGCTCCAGCATGGCCGCAGTTGAATGACTGAAACCAATAAAAGAATGTACTATAATAAACATTATACATTTTTCACTTAAAATACTTGGGAAATTCCCAGTTTGTCTGCTTGCCTGTCTCTCTGTTTCTCTTTCCTATACACACACACACACACATACATTAATCAGTATCCACTGAGGATGAAAAACTGAGAGCTGTACGAGAGCCTCACAATAGTTAGCTCGAAAATAACACAAAGGAAACTAAGGTTAGCAGGACATGCTCACTGTCATTCAGTTGATACTGCTCTCAGTGCTACTGTGGGAGCCCCTACATGGACACACTAGAAGAGGGAGGCCAAGGATGACATATGTTGATGCCCTAAGACCAGACACTGGTCTCTGGGAGACACAGGATATGACAGTGATGATGAGGGACAAAGACCACTGGAGAGAACTCGTTCATGGATCTCGGGAATTTTACTCGCCCTAAATACACGTACACACACACACGCACGTGTGTGCACACAGACAGACACACATACGTATGTATATACAAATGTTATAGTTTTAGTACGTAGTGTAGATTTCAGTCATATATTTATTTAAACTCGGATTTTGGTTACTGCTTAACTTTCATGTTCACGTCCATTATGCTTGTGCGCTCTGAGATAACTCTCAGAACAGTTAGCTTTCAAGGTTTCAAATGTATCGAGTAGATAAGGTTCAAAACTTCTCCAGGGTTTTATATAGCTTACTTACGGTTTAGTAATCATACATTTTCATGTGCCTTTTCAAACCATATTTACTTTGATTTATCACACAATATACAAATATTGTAACCATTAAAAGGGGACAAATTATTGTTGGATGCATCTTGATTTCACAAATTACTGTGATCTGATGTAGCTTAAGTAGCCAGCTTTTGATGGATGTCGTTCACAAAGACTACATTTCTAACTCTTAATTTCATCTGGTGCATCCAGGATACCTCCGTTTCTCCAAGTACGTCATAACTGTGCTTGCTGCCTGTTAGCTAGTTCAAAGCTAGTGATACTTTCCGTTAATATTTCTTGTGTTGATATACATGTATGTATTCAATAGTAAAGGCATCATTTATATTTATCCCAGGACAATCTTTTCTGTGGATGGCATTGTATATTGGTTTAACAACAGTATCATGTTGCAGTGAGAGGTAGTACCACATTGATTATTTTGGAGCAACTGCTGATTACATCATATTATGTCATCTGCAGAAGAATGAAAATCAACATTTGTGGTTGCATCATAGGAGTTTAAGGGCCTCACTATCTAATTTGTTCATGAGATATTTTGTAGTTATCTCCTACTCTTGGATTGCAAAATGTATGATGTAACAATCATGAGTCTAAGAGAGGTTTCACTTCATGTTGATATGACCATTCTCTTCAAGTTTACTGGAAACATACCAAAGTGTTTCTCTTCCAGGTCTCTGCTGGAATATTCTAGTCCTGCACCTCTGGTTCCTATAGAAGATTGTCACTAAGTGAGTTTTTCTTGACAAGTTTACTACTGACCTACTGGATGTTATTCACTTAATTTTTCAGCACTTGGCTCATGTATTTATTTTTGCTGCCATTATGTAGCAGCTGCTGTTTGATATTATACAACACTAGAAGGCTGTCTATACTGCTCTTAAACCTCTTCCTTCCGAGCTAGTCTGACAGTATCATTGTTTCTGTGGAAATTTGTAGTTGATGTCAGGTGCTCATAAGTTTCAATGTCTATGTAGCGGATTTCCTCTATAGACCAATCAAGTATCCCAATTGTTGGTTTCAGTATGATTACTGCAGATTCATTGCCGTGACGTTTTTAGTCTGGTATAATATTTGTTTATTCGTTTTTTCATGATACCGTTGTATGATATTAAAGATGTGTATGTATGCAAACACAATATACTATAAGGTATACTAAATGTTTTCAGAAATCAGTACCACATTCTGTTGCGTCAGCAGTGCTCTTACATTATTTTGTTAAGGTTATTTCTATAGATATTCTAGAGACTTTATAGCTAGCACTGATTTTTGCTACAATGTTTCGTATTGAGATGTCAGGTGTAAATGGACAATGTGATCAAAGACAAAAGTGGGTAATGAGTGTATATGCCATATTTTGGGGGTTGTTGCCTCTTCTTCAGCACTCTTCTTACACACTTTTGCCTCCAAACACATTGCTTATATAGCCACCGCATACATCAAATGCCTTTCTGTGATCAAGCCATACTGTCACAAGGTTTCCTTACTTCAAATAATTCACCTTTATTTACCAAAAGTTATTCAATACATTCCCATACTTCTTTCTTTTTACCTGTCTGCTTGACTATATCTTTAGACTCTCAATAGTTTTAGAGGAATTGGTTCTGGCAGCTTATGTACAGTTTGTACATAATGTTAAGGCAGGCTATGGGCCTGTAGTTCTCTACCAAAATAATGTTTTCATTATTGGCCACAAGATTTGCTCATTCTATTGTAAGCTAGTTTGGTATATCAATCTGGCCTTCCGTAGTTTTGAAATATTTGTATACATGATTGTCTATAAAAAGTCAAAGCCTTGTACCAGTAGTCAACTACAAACTCTCTTCCTAGTATTTCCCTATTATGTACATTTCCCACAGCATTGGTGAAAGTTTCAATTTTGATTACATATGTTTCACTGCTCATGTTAGTACATTATTCTCAAGCTAGTGTGTTTGATCATGTGGCATTCTGATTAAAGTCTTTCTTTTCATTCCAGAATTATTTTAGATTTTCCTGGGATAGAGACATTTTTATGACAATGGTTTATCTTCATCATTTCTCTGTATATAGCTTGTTGGATATAAGCAAGCCTGTGGTTTTTACTAGCATGTAATACTTTTTACTCTAGGTCTTCAGTTCATGTTTTAAGGTTATTAATCTTCCCTCAAGATTTAGAGTAGAATCTGTCCATTTCTATTAATTTTCTCCATAGGTATTGCTGACATGTTGTATACTTATCATTTGCCTTGCACTTCATAATGGTATTGTCATATTCTACTGCATTGTTTTATTGCCATGTGCTCTACAAATATCCCTCAGGTGTTCTTTCAGAATACCTGTAATAAAAATCCAAGAAGGAAGTGGTGTTCCAATATGTGTTTCTCATTTTTTAAATCTAGTCCCAGCAATATCACCAATAAGTTTTGCTATGAGAGGAATTGATCTTTCCTCCACTCTCATCAAAAAGATCTGTTACTTAATGGTAAGGTTAGAACAGGTGGAAAAATTGTTTCAAACTGTGGTTGTAAAATGCTTTTTAGCTGTGTATATTTTACAATTGTATCTGTTGGGTCAGTGTGTAGAGATGCTGATCTGACTGAGTTGTATGATGGTGGCACTGGTGGTATTGATTTGTTTATATTCTTGTTGCCTCTATAGCAGATTTTGCCTGCTTTCGAGTAGACTCGGGAAGATGACTGGCATCACAGGAATCAGAATATCGATTGCTATCTTTGGCAGCCATTTTGCCAACATAGATATCTATTGTCACAAAAGTTTAGCAGTGAAATGGTTTAAGTGTAGCTGAGTCATCCACTATATTCATGTGTGTGTGTGTGTGTGTGTGTGTATATACACATACATATGCTGTATGGGCGTACAATGGGTAACTGACTGGCATACAGCTTCATGAAGTGAACATTCAAAGCAGTCTGCTGCTCTTCTTCTATGTGCCCTGGCAAGACTTATTTACTCAACCTGATTTATAAATAGGGGCCACTCCCATTTCATAGTTGAATAATCAACATCATTTGGAAGTGTACCCAGCTGTAAAGCATTTCCTTTAACACTTCATATGCAAATACCCATAACAACCTGTATCCCTTTTTATTCCCTTCAAGCAAGCTTGTATAGTAGAAAAGGATTATAAAACAACAATATTTTTGTAGTGTGTAACAGTGGAAAGAAATATTAATTTCTTTTACATGAAATTTACTGGAGGAGGACATGAGATTATATTCATATATTTCTCTTGGATACTTGAGACAGAGTAATGATAACTAGTAATATTAAGGAATTGAAACTGGTTCATGGACTTGGTTTGTTGTGATATTTCCACTTTACCAATAGCTGAATGTTGCTAGGTACTTTTATAGTATGTCATACAATAGCAGCAAGTATTGCATTTAATAAGTCTTTTAGTTTCCCTTTCCCTTCTTTTTGGTTATAGAAAGTTCTGTGTAATGTCTGAAGATGTATCTCAGATGAAATTACATAATGAAAAACAAGAAGAAAAGAGTTAAAAAAACAATGTGTGTATATATATATATATATTTGTGTGTGTGTGTGTGTGTGTGAGAGGGAGAGAGAGAAATATAAGATTATATGTTCTTTTATATATATATATATATATATATATATATATATATATATATATAAAACTCATTTACAACATAGACATGAAATGCTGCCACGAATATAAAAATAAACAAATAAATCTCTTTCAAAATCTTTCTATACGTGCAAGTAAAAAAAAAAAAAAACTGATTCAGGATATTAAAAATATAAATAAAGAACAATAATATAGTAAATATAGATAAACTATAAACCAGTTTTCATATCTTTTCAACTCTTTATTAAACCTCAGTTTCAAATATAGAGCATGCATATCTTAAAAGATTTTCAACACAAAACTGCTTGTTAGAATAAAAAAAAAAACAAATAGCTATTTTATAAGGTCTAGGTATCCAGATACATCTGAAGAAAAGGTTTTCTCTTTAGGACACCACTGAGTAACTCCACAGTTTTCTGTTCTTCTTTTATACATTCTAATCTAGTATGCAATCTAAGGTAATATACAGATGGGATTTAAAATAAAAAAATGAATTATGGAATTATTGAGCTGGAAGTATGCCCCTTTCTATTCTGTGATATTCACTCCAGTAATAAATATTAATTGATGTGAATAAAATTTTCTGTTTTATGAATAGGGTAAATTAGAGATATTTCAGTTCCATTAATTACTGAATGATGTCTAATCGCCATACAATGCTTTATTCTAAGGAAAGGAATAACTATTCAGAATATGTTATCTATGAATCAAAGCTGACTCCACTCTTGATCTTTTCTCACAAACAATTAACTTTTGTTCTTGAAAATCACTTCCATTGAGGATTATGTTTTGCTGTCGGTTTGTAAATCATCATCATCTTTGTTTCCACCATCATGAGCATAATCACTAATGCTGTCATCACTTTCATTACCACAAGCTAGATCATCATCATCAATTACTTCAATTTCCTGTGTTCTTTTAGCAGCCAGTTTTGTTGAATTTTAATCAACACTATTTAATTTCTTACACATGCACATCTCAAAGATATTGGGAATGAGTAATGACATTGTATGTGTGTGATGTTCATGCCTTTCTCATAAGTGTTAGCAAAAATGAGTAAAATGAAATGGTTATGGATGGGAATTTAATCATTTAGCATTCAGATTACTCTGTCAATTGTAATGTTTATTCACGTGTTTTGAATTAATCTTGTAGCTTTGAAATTTTGAAGTAACTATTAATTTTAGAATTATATTGTAGGGTTGGTGTGAGGGGCCAGGTCTGGTCAATTTGAACATAGAACAGGTAGAATATTTGGGCATGATAGGCCTATTTAAATGCTAAAGGGTTAAAGTAGGTGATGAACTTAAAGATTGACTTGAGTTTGCTGGGGGTTGATCTCATTATACTTAAGGGTAAATTCTATTAGGTGCTTCTTTTGTATATTATGTAACTCCCTATGAGTCTACATGTTACTTAACTCCTTAAGTCTACATGTTGCTACTTACATTTCTGATATACTCTCTGGGTTTAAGTACAGTATAATAATTGAATTTGTCTGTCTTTAAATTTATTAATGAATGTAGAAATTAATTGGTTTAGCATTTGCTAGAACTTTCAATTTTTGAAAATGTACTTAAGTTTTATGAAATTATGATTTAAAAGGTTTATTTTATTGCTTTTCTATATTTTTCTATCTGGGGAATATAGTTTTGTGAAAGTGAATTGCTGTGTAGCTGGTATTCATGTGTGCTTAACTTTTTACTTCCTATTCACACACAGATATACACAGGCAAACACATGCACAGACACACATACAGGGTGGGTAACTTGTCGCCATTTTATATTTGTAATTTTGTGTATGTGCATTGCCTGTTTTTAATTTTGTCGACTACACAGTATAGTAGAGCCAGTTGGCCACCATCTGTTAAGAAAACAGCACCATGATGCAATTCACTCTGCCAGAATTTTGGAAATGACATGCTGTACTGCTTGGCATTCGCACCAGAAGCTCCAATACAAACATTTCAGAGTGTTTGGGTGTCAATCTGAGGACAGTGCAGAGGACTGGGAAAGAGTTGGACGAGTCTAATGGTGATTGCGAAGGTACGGCAGCTTGGAAAACTCACTTTGATCATTCTTTTCTACTCTAGGCACAAGGCCTGAAATTTTTTTTTTTTGGGGGGAGGGGCAGTCGATTAGATCAACCCCAGTACACAACTGGTACTTAATTTATTGACCCCGAAAGGATGAAAGGCAAAGTCAACCTTGGTGGAATTTGAACTCAGAACACAAAGACAGACGAAATATCGCTAAGCATTTCGCCCAGCATGCTAACATTTCTGGCAGTTTGCCGCCTTCTCACTCTGATCATTCTGATAAGAAAAGAACTCCTGAATTTGTTGGTGAGATCCAGGCCATGATTGACAGTGATCCCTCCATGTCGATCAGGTCCATTGCCACAGACATGGGAGTGTCTGAGTTTCTTATCAGGCAGGTAGTGCATTAAGACATTTGGTATTCCTCATGCAAGATGAGAAAGGGCCAATTTTTATCCCAAGCCATCAATGACAAGAGGAAAGACAGCACTATGAAGCTTCTGAACAAACTCAAGCATCCCCTCCAATTGAACATGCTTTGGTTTTTCGCAGATGAGAAAAAATTCTGCCAGGATCAGATGGTGAACATACAGAACAACCGTTGGCTTGCTGTGTCCCCAAATCATGTACCAAGAGTGATAAAAATCAAACATCCACTCAATATCATGGTATTTGGAGTGATCACTAGTGATGGTGATGTTATACCTCTGTTCATCTTCCCACATTCTTCAACATGGAGGCCTACATAAAGTGCTTGGAGGAGGTAGTGTTGCTCTGGCCCAAAAGGATGGCTGCTGGAAGACCCTATGTCTGACAACAGGACTCTGCACCATGCCATACAAGCAGGAGAATCCAGTCATGGCTGTCATATAATTTCTGCAACCACATCACCCCTAACATCTGGCCACCTAACTCTCCAGACTGCAAGCCCCTTGATTATTATGTGTTGGGTGCAGTTGAGCGAGAGGCCAACAAAACTTGTAACACCAAAGATGAACCGAAGGCAAGGATTATAGCAACATTTACCAACTTAAAAGCAAGGAGACCGTTCAGAAGAGTTGCAGGAGATTCCAAAGTCATCTGGAGGCTGTGGTTGAAACCAGTGGCGATTTTATTGAATAAATTTACTCTTTAGTATTTCAAGATAGTTTTATGTAATTTTGGTAAATATATCTGTTAAAATGAGATGTCAGTGTTATTTTCATTTTTCCGTAATTTAGACAATTTACTCACCGCATCCTGTATACACATGCACATATGGATTCACTCATATCAAATCTTTATAAGCCATGCTTAAGTTGATGTTATTCTGTAAAAATGATTGTGGTTGTAGTGTGATCACAATGATATATATTTCTAATTAAGAAGGTTTATTACATCTTTTATGTCTTATAACCAATCTTAAATTTTTTGCAAAATTTCTTTCATATCAAACCATAAAATGAGTTTTCTTTCTTGGAGCCACAACAATAATTGTATAATTCTGATTACACCAAGGAAATTAGAATACTATTTTTGTCCTGATCATATAATTTAGGGGTTTTTTTGTGTGTGTGTGTGTATATGTGTGTGGAGGAGGGGTTGTCGATATAGTATTATTTTGTTTGATAACACCCCCCTCTAAGGTGATAAAAAAAATGGTAATTTATATCAGTATTATTCATCAGGTAAATTTATCCCTATAGTTATAAAATTTGATTTCTCTGATTTTTTTTTTTTTTTTTTTTGCTTTGAATATGTACTATTTTATTTGCAATGTTTTCCAGCGATGAAGTTAGATAGGATAAATTGGATACAATCATTTTTATTTTTTATAATAATTATCTTATATAATTTCAGTTTAATGTAAAATAAATATTTTGCTTCTTAAAAATTTGTCCTCTTCAGATTTATCTTCTCTAGACTTGATTTATGTGTTACATACAGAAAAGTAGATACTGCATTGTTGTTAGGCTTTGAATTCTTAGTCTTTTATATAGTTGTGGATGAGATTACGAGATGTTCATATGTGTGTGGTATTAGTAAAGCAGAATAGGAATAAAAAAATAAGTCACAGATTCAGGTAACTGCAAACTTGCTGCTACGTTTCTTATAAAAATAATTTCTTTTGACTAAGTACAAAATTCAATTTATTCTTAATACATTCAGGCAAGTTTGGATGCAAAATATGCTGGCCATTGTAGTGTATGTCATAGGGAAAAAAACTTTTACAGTGACATGTTCAACACACTCTGCTCATTGGTGCATGGGATTCTTGGATACTGATGTTTTGAGGTACCTGATTTTTTACAAGAGTCTATATTTGGTAGTAAGGAAAGAGAAGGAGTTTTGATGTTTTGATGTTTTTGTTATTCTCGATTCTATGAGTGATGTAAAAGGTAGGAATCAAAATTGAGTTGAGGATTTAGCATCTTCCTTTTGATAAACATTTCATTTTAGGTGTCAGTGTGGAAGCGTCTACATCAGGCATGGACAACCTTTTTTCAAGAAGAAGGCCACATTAAGAAAAATATTCAAGGCAATTTTTCATTTACTATGTCATTCAGAAAGTTTCATTGGCCATAGTCTGCCTGTGACTGCTCTATGTAATTGCTTGACTTGCTAGAAAAAGCAGCCAAATCTCCATCTAATCCTGCCCTATCATTGTAAAAAAAAACAAAGAAAACAAAAAAAAAAACAAATATAAAGAACAAATAAAAAAACAGGACACATTGGACAATTGATACCTCTGAAAATAAGACTTATGGTTACAGCTGGAATGACTTTGACTATTTTTGGTGTATTTTTTCAGATTTTTTTCAGATGATATTTTCTAGGTAAATTGTAATGGCATCTCTCACATCAGATTTATCATTTTAGTAAAGGTATCTCTCTCTCTCTCTTTTTCTCTCTCTCTCTCTCTCTCTCTCTCTCTCTCTCTCTCTCTCTCTCTCTCTCTCTCTCTCTCTCTCTCTCTCTTTATATCAGTAGGAACTGTTTCTTTGAGGTTTGTATTTATTATTTCCGCTATCAGTATATCATCCTGCCTACCTGGTACCTCCTGGCTATCTGTTTGTTAATCTGTTTCTCTATCTTTTATATTTGTCCATTGATTTATGTCTAACTGGCTCTTCTGTCTTTATGTTTGTCTATTGATTCATATCTTACTGGCCCTCCATTCTTGTCTGTCTGGTTATCTGTCCTTTCCGTCAACCCACACATCACCATTCAATCAATATAATTTTAAGAAAATCTCTTGAAATTTTCAGATGTGTACACATTTACCTATACTTTATTATCTGTCATTGTTATGTGTATATATAAACTCAGGCATGGCTCTGTGGTAAGAAGCTTGCTTCCCAACTACATGGTTCCAGGTTCAATCTCATTGTGTGGCACCTTGGGCAAGTGTCTTCTACTATAGCCTCAGGCTGACCAAAGCCTTGTGAGTAGATTTGTTAGACAGAAACTGAAAGAAGTTTGTCATACATATATGTGTGTGTGTGTTTGTCTTTATGTGTTTGCCCCAACTACTGCTTCAAAACTGGTGTTGGTGTATTTATGTACCCATAACTTAGCAGTTCGGCAAAAGACACTGATAGAATAAGTACCAGTCTTAACAAAAATAAATACTAGGGTCGATTCATTCAACTAAAAGATTCTTCAAGGTGGTGCCCCAGCATGGCCGCAGTCTAATGACTGAAACAAGTAAAATATATTAGATAAAAGATAATTCTTTGTGAATATATTATTTCAGTGTGATGTCTCATGCATACTGTGTATTGAGCAATGTTATATTTTGTTTGTGAAATAGTTCAGTTAATCCTGGTATCATGTATATTTGTACTTCACCCCCCCTGTTCTTTTTTTTTTTGTTTTTGTTTTTTGTTATTCCCAATGCTAATCAGGGGAGTTTGAATTTTCGGCTTATAAATATTTTGGCAGTGGACTGGCAGAATTGTAAGATCATTGGACAAAATACCTGCAGCATTTAGTTATTTATGTTTGGAATTGATATCCTGCTATGGTCAAATTTGACTTTCACTCATCCAGGATTGATGAAATATGGTACCATTTAAGTACTGGTTCAATTCAATATTCCTAGAAAATATTCTTGATGTGAATGAAATGAAAATAGGAAATGAAAACTGTTACTAAATCTTTAGACACATTCTTTTAAAAATGCCATCATTTTTGTTTTTATATCTGTTTTTCCATGTTGACATGAGTTAGATGAAACTTGTTGATGTAGATTTTTGTCAAGTAAGGCACCTTCATTCCACTTGTCCTCATCTGTTGGAACTGATGAAGATGCTGACATTTCAGGAATTTTGTTTCCTGGCGAATGTGAATGATGTCACCATTTTGCTGAACTGTTTCTACATAATGAAGATATGTAGAACCAACATTCACATACACACACATACATGATGGGCTTCCTCCCAGTTTCCATTCACCAATTCCATTCAAGGTATTGGCCAACCTGAGGTTATTGTAAAAGGCACTTGCCTAAGGTACTATGCAGTAGGATTGAACCTGAAACCATGTGATTGTAATGCAGACTTTGTAACCACACAACCTAGAATTGATAGCAACAGAAGTATTGGAATATAAGATCAACCCTTTAGTATTCAGATTATTCTGTATAATGTAATGCTTATTTATTCACATTCTTTTGAATTGATCATGCATTGTTTTGTAGATTTTGCTGATGTGACTGTTTATTTTTAGAATGACATTGTAGAGTAAGTGTGTAGGGCCAGATCTGGCCAATTGAACACAAAATAGGTAGAATATTTGGGTTGGATTTGGCTGGTTTAAATATTAATGGGTTAAATATTTTGTATGTTTTTAATTGTATCTTTTTGTCCAAGCCTTGATGGAATAAGTACCAGTCATATACTATGCTTATTCAGTTGACATTACCTTGCCCTTAGAGTTTGTGCCTATCTAAATCACTTTTAGATAAATATTTTCATTTTTACTTGAATCAAATAAAAGATCTATAAACTTCCTTGCTCACTCACACTATCCTGCTGTCTTTTGGTACAATGCAGGATGGGCAAAGACATACATACAGACAAAGGTATTTCACCACCACCACTCAGCTCTTATGGTGTCAAGGGAAATATCTTTGTAAGGAGACACATCTTCTTGAAAGTTTGTATATATACTCTGATGTACAAATAGATAAGATCTCATTCATCGTACCTTTTTTTTTTATATATATTTACTTAGACTTTTTGGTCTCCATGCTGGATATCTCCTCCCCCACTTCCTGATAAACTAGAAGAGTTTTATGTAAATATATTATCTTTCACTAAGTTTATCATTATAACTGCTGAAATTTGTGGAAGATGATAGTAGATGTAATTTAATAACAGTCATTTTCGAAGTCTTTCTTCTAAGTATAAATATAGGGTATGTTAGATGTTTTAGTGATTTTAGTTTGAATGGAGTGAGTTTTATTTTTTTTCATCAGTGTCCAACACTCTGATCTTACTCTTCCTTGTCTTTATATTTCTTCTTCACCTCCTTCTAAAGTTTGCTAATCATATGTGTCTGGCTTTTGCTAGAGTTGCCAGTCTTATATAGACGCCCTTAGATTATGAAAGGCTGGAATTAGACCAGCAAGATTTTGCTCATACTGTACTTTGCAGGTCTAAACTGCTGTTTCATGTGATAGTCTGTCAGCTTATAATGTAGCAAAGATCCCATACTATGTTGTTGTTGTTGTTTTGCCTCCAGAGAAACTATGATCAATAGACATACAACAATATTCCAGCCATAATCATCCTGACTTTTTTTTTAATGTAGTGTTTCTAGGAGTTTATTATCCAGTGGGTCTTTTCTTTCTTTAATATTTTTAGAATATGATTTTCTGGAGAAGTAACTGCAGATCAAATGAACATCTTTTACTTGTTTCAGTCATCAGACTGCAACCATGCTGAGGCACCGCCTTGAGGAATTCTAGTTGAATGCATCAACTCCTGTGCTTATGTTTTTTAAAGCCTGGTACTTATGTTATTGCTCTCTTTTGCTGAACTGCTAGGTTACGGGAATATAAACATACCAGCATTTGCTGTGAAGCAGTAAGGGGTGGGGGAAAACACACACACACTCACACACACACACACATATATATATATATATATATATATATATATATATATAGGCACAGGAATGACTGTGTAGTAAGTAGCTTGCTTACCAACCACATGGTTCCAGGTTCAGTCCCACAGTGTGGCACCTTGGGCAAGTGTCTTCTACGACAGCCTCAGTCCGATCAAAGCCTTTCTCAATTTTATATATATATATTTATAAATAATGGGCTTCTTTCAGTTTCTGCCTACCAAGTTCATGCACAAGGTTTTGGTCAGTCCAAGGTGCCCCACTGTAGGACTGAACCCAGAACCATGTGATTGGGAAGCAAAATTCTTACCAAGAAACCATGTCTGCACCTATGAAAATATCAGTGCCCTGGTTTTTCCATTGGATTGCGTGATAGCATTCATTCTATGCCTTGTTGAGAGGAAGAAATTTTCCAAACCTGATTTTTATCTTCTGAGCTCTGGGTTGACTTTTACCTTCTGTTGAAATTAAGTTTCAGTTATCAACTAATAAGAGTTGCATGTCAAGTGAATTGAATATGCTGTAAAACAGAATTGCATCCAGGAATTTAGCACAACACCCATGAACAACCATTTTATGTTAAATTCCTGAAACTGTAATTCGAATTATTCCTTTGTAAAGCTGTGTATTTTGTAGGATATGTATTTAATAGGAAATCTATATCATATTATGAGAATCACTTTTTATCTAAATAATAATAAAAATTTAAAATAAGCTTCTAAGAACTGTTTGCCTTTATTGTTACATTTTATTATTACTATTATTATCATCATCACTGTTGTTAATATTATCATTAAAAAAGATCTACTATTATTATTATTGTTTCTGTTGTTGTTGTAGTTAGATGATTACATGCTGAGATTTTTGTGACAAGGTAAACCTATTTACGTGTTTCCTGTGAGGTCTTTTGATAAATGTCAAACAATCTTCTCTTAGATATTTCTTCCGTTTTCATATAAATTTTTATTAAATCAACCAGCAATGGTGTAATATTGAGGTTCATTAATATATATGCCACAGAAAAAAAAATATTCTGTGAATGTTCTTGTGTGTATGTGTGAAGAGGTATATATATATATATATATATATATATATATATATATATATATATATATATATATATATTGCACAATTTGATTATCGTGTGAACTATTGATTATTCACTTAACAAAAAGAGAATTTGGTGTGTTCTAGTTGAGTTAAAGGTAATTTAAGAGACATATATGCCTGGATTAAATGTTTTGTTACATACATTTAGTTGACTCGCAGTTCTGTGTTCAGATATCATCAAAGATGATTTTTATCTATGTAAACTAGATAAAACAGTTATCAGTATATGAAGAGTGAAGTAAGGTAGCAAGCTGGCAGAATTGTGTGCATGCCAGGCAAAATACTTAAACAGCATTTCATCTTTACATTCTGAGCTCAAATTCTGCCAAGGCCAACTTTGCCTTTTGTCCTTTTGGGGTTGGTAAAATAAGTACCAGTCCTCAACTTACTTCTCCCTTGAAATTGCTGGCCTTGTGCCAAAATTTGAAGCCAATATATGAGGAATGAAGAGTGTCTGCTGGTTGTAACTTCTCATTCTGTATGGGACATAAAAAGTAAGGTGATTTAAAAAAATAAAAATAAAATTATAAGTTAGTTGAATTTGGCCCTTCCAGACTAGTGGAATTGATGTGGTTGATATCTAGCTTGAACCTCTGCTGTTGATCAGTGTCTGTTAGAAAAACATATGTAGAGATAATTCCAGGAGGTTACATTTCTGGAGATTAAAGGCAAGGTAATGTGTTTAGTTTTGGTACTGAGTGTTGAAGCACTTAACATTTAAACCAGCTGTATCAAGCCCAAATATTCTACCTGTTTTATGTTCAAATTGGCCAAATCCAGCCTCTTACACTGACCCTACAATGTCATTCTAAAAATAAACAGACATCACTGAGATTTCAAAGCCATATGATGGTGAATGATTAATTCAGAACCATGTGAATAAATACATATTGTATTTGATAGAGTAGTCTGAACATTAAAGGGTGAAGCCCAATAAGGAAACCAGGAGGGAGAGCTGAGCAGAACAAGTAGGCTCACCAATAGTACAGGCTGTTTCTGCCTTTGTATAATGTCTAATTTTTATTCGTTTTAGGTGTGACTGTTATAAGAAGCTTGCTTCCCAACCACATGATTCTGGGTCCTGTCTCATTGTGTGGTTTCTTGGTCAAGTGTCTTCTGCTATGACCTCAGGTTGACCAAAGCCTTGTCAGTAGATTTGGTTGACAGAAACTGAAAGAAGCCTGTCATATATATATATGTGTGTCTGTGTTTGTCCCTTATCACCACCTGACAATTAGTTTTGGCAAAAGAGACTAATAAAACAAGTACTAGACTTAAGAAAATAAGTCCTGGTGTTGATACATTCGATTAAAACCCTTCAAGGATGTGTCCCATCATAGCCATAGTCAAATGACTGAAACAAATAAAAGATAAAGATATTTATAAATATCATAAGTTTCTTATACTGACATAAGTACTTAAATGGAAAAAGCATACATTTTCAAATCAACCCTGGATACATTGATGGAAACTTGACTCAGAATGTCGAAGGATGGAATTAAATATGCTACTACTACAATAATGATGCAATGATGCTTTTTTTATACTATACCTAAGGTTTGGAAGGGAATGGGAATAAGAAATAGTAATATTCATGTCTTTCACAAAGATTAGTGAGTTGAAATGGTTTTGATTAGGAGTTTAGTGTCCAATGAAGGAAGGTTGGCATGGGTGCCAGTTGTCGAATTTGGTTTGTTTTCGAATTCGATTTCACTTGCCTCAACAGGTCTTTGCAAGCAGAGTTTTGTGTCCAAAGAAGGTAAGGTACGCATAAGTGGGCTGGCTACACCCCTGGTAAAGGCCACAGGTTATGGTCTCACTTGTTTTGCCAGGTCTTCTCAAGCACAGCATATTTCCAAAGGTCTCGGTCACTAGTCATTGCCTTGGTAAAGCCTAATGTTCAAAGGTCGTGCTTCACCACCTCATCCCAGGTCTTCCTGGGTCTACCTCTTCCACAGGTACCCTCAACCGATAGGCTGTGGCACTTTTTCACACAGCTATCCTCATCTATTCTCGCCTTATGCATTTCCTCAGCAGTCACAGCCCATATTTCACAGCCATGTAGCATGGCTGTTCATATGCATGCGTCATACAGTCTGCCTTTTACTCTGAGCAAGAGGCCTTTTGTCACCAGCAGAGGTAAGAGCTCTCTGAACTTTGCCCAGGCTATTCTTAAATGTCATTAGTAAAATAATTGAAGAAAACTGGAATATGGTGCAATGTATTCAAGTTGGTATAGTAGACAAGAACAACTGATTACTACATTACTGGTGGTTTGTTTTGCAGTTCAAATCCATTTTGGTTTTGTTTTGCCTTTCATCTTTGCATACTACTTTTGATTATAACTATTTAGTAAAAAGAAAAAACAACTTATAAATTGTGTTACAAATATTGCTCAAAAAAAAAAAAATGATTAAAACATTTGTTTCTGCTTAACATAGCACCTTGCTATGTTCCTTGAGTTGTGATCATTTGAAAGCCAAATACTTCCGCTTATCTATTTGTCTCAGTGGATAGCAATTGAAAAAAAATCCATCCAGCTAAAAGAAACTACAATCTATATACAAATATGAAAATTTGCAAATTCACTCCTGCCATCATTGCTGACTAAAAATAGATGTAAAATAGTAAAAAAAAAATAAAATAAAAAAAAAACACACAAAAATGAAAACATTTCCTCCCTTCATTTTTTAAAACTCTTTCTATGTTTGAAAATTTTGTAATGTAATCCATTAAATTATTTGCCTGTCTTTTCAAAAAATGCCAGTTTTGTTATTGTATTCACTTCATAATAGTTAGTAATATTTGCAAATAAGTAAAAAGAATGAACTAAAATATTAACCCCACCTTTAGGGTTTGTTTCCTTGATACTACTTCTTTGGCAATGCTTAAACCTTGGCACAAATAATTAGACACATGTTTGACACAAAGAATTAGAGACCTGGAGAAATGTGTGTGTGTGTAAAATAAGAGCTGCATAGAATTTCTGAGGTAAACTAATATCAATTATATGAATTTTCTCTAACCCCTGTATCACATATAGCTAAAATAATATAACAGCATAAATATGAAAAATGGCACTCATGAACATATGAATTTGCAAATAGCTCATATAATGACTACAACATGATTTCAATCAATGCTATTGGTCTCTTAAACTTGATTGGTCTCTTAAACACGAAGATTACGCCTATAGCTTTTCAGTCCTCCTAGGGACCTATACTCTTTTGTACAGATGTGACTATGGTGGGTGCCTTTTGCTGTAAGTGTATAGAGAGCTTGCTCCCCACGTTGACACATGCCTTCATTCCATCATGGAAATATGTTCATTTATATCTGTGTATGTGTATGTATAATGTTCTCTTTATTTGTCTCTCAGAACATAGAAATATACACTCTTTTATGTATATCAAAAGTTGGGAAGAACATTATTGTTAACATTTGTCATTAATAGATTTGGAGAATTCCTTTTAGTTTAAGTCCAACAAAATATAAAGTCAATATCAAGTCAATATAAAGTCATCAAAAGCATCTTCAAGTAATAAAGTTCTGAACAAACTGAAAGAAAACACTTTGGAAGTTCAAGAAAACCACAATTAGTTTTCATATAAAATTGGTATTAGGAAAACAAACAATAAAGCTACAACTTTAATCAGATTTTTCAAAACATACTCACATATACACACACAAAGAACTCGTGTCTAAAAACACTTAAAAGCAAAGTGAAGTTTAATATAAACATTTTCTAATAGCCTTAGACTTAAACATACTTTTAATTTCAAAGCACTGTGTAGCAAATATCAATATTGAATGGGTAAGTTTTTGGTTTGCTCAATCGTCAACCTAATTTCAGCTCCAAATTGTAACAATTTTCCTTTGTTTAAATTTCTAAAGTCAGTGGAAAGGTACGAGTATCATGACATCCATTTCCTCTCTCAAAAACTCTAAGACATTGTTTATTACTTGAAATGCTATAAGTAAATCCCATGTTGGATATAATGGCAATTTGAAAAATCAAAATACCAGTAAACTTATTCTATTCAAGTTTATACAAACTCTTGTTTGTTTAAGCATTTTACTTCCAGTTAAGTAAAATCTGTAAAATTTTTTTCCCAAGTGGTTTTGCTTAGGATATGAATTAACAATTCTTGTATTATTTCACAGCCAAATTTTATATCTTTACTGTTAATTTTAGAGAAGTGTTCTAAATAAAATATGTCATATCTATAAAACACTACTGTTTATCTTCATTACTATTCTATTGAATTTTTTCTTTCTTTCGCCTCTGCTCCACTAGATTCTCTTTCACTCTCTTTCCATCACACACTAGGTAAAATGACAGGGTGCATGAAGTATTCGACTATCTGCTCATGTTTCACAAATTCATATTCATTGCAGGTATTTTGTATTTGCTATGCCTCAATCCATCCAGTTATTGGGAATACAAAACAGACCTATAAGAAAACTTATATGTGATTGACTAACATCTCATTCAGGAACATAAATGAACAATAAAGGAAGAGATTAAAATTTTCTCTCTTACATTAAAAAGTTCCTCAGTTCCTTCAAAATGAATGTAAATTAAGTTAGTGCAATTCTTGTGATATCATGCATTTTGCAACTGGCTGACTGATGCAGGCCTGTGTGGTACTGTGTTATACAGGAAGTTAAGAGTTAATTATTCTTTCATCACTTGGATTCCTCACACCTTTGCTAACACTATAGCCACATCATCTGGACTTGACTCATTCATGAAAGTACTTTTACTTATGTTAAAAGAATAACTTACTGCATAGAAACTTAATAGCAAAGTGGGTGCCAGTATACATGGCATAGTAAACCAAGACATTTTTATTAATTAAAATTATGGCTTTAGTGATCTGAAGAAATCTTTATCTGACTAATACTAGTTAAAAAAAAACAAAACAGGTGGATAACCTTGGAATTTTAATTCATCAAACTTTATTGAATATACATTGCTGTAGGAAATGATCTTTAGCTGTGCAGTGACACTACCAGTCATGTTTCACCTGTATTAGACCTTATCAGCAAAGCATAATTAAACTACCAGGCTAACTTCATTTACTTAAAACTTCTTGGCTTATTGCATCAAATATGCCAGTGACCAAATTTTCATATAGTAAGCACTCTTAAGTATTCATGAATATCTATAATATTCTAAGAGCACCTTTACCAAAGAATATTGAAATATTATATAGCAGACTCTCTGCACTTTCGCATTTCAACTCTGTTTAAACACATTTTGCATGTAAAACTATATGTATATAAAGTGTGTGTGTGCATGCATGTACACTGAGATGACAAAACTTTCTTTAGATGTGAACTTCCTGAGCCATCAGTGGATTCTCTTTGCGATTGGTTGACCTTCTAGAAATAGTGTATCACAAATAACCATTTTGAAAAATATATGGGATACTCAAAATGGTCTGTCATTCATCAGTCATGTGCATTTTGTGCCTAAACAATAATAACAACAAATTATAACTTTTGCAGAAGTGCTTGTTATCAACTTTACAGTAAGGTAAACAGATATTACTCAGAGTAAAGGCTGATCGTGAAAGGTCAATTCATTTACTTCATACTACAATATTACTACAATACAGTTAGTAACTAAGTACTAGTTGTATGAAAGTTTTTGTATTAGTAAAGACATGTTAGTATTTTTCTGTAATTTCTCTGCTATAAATCAGGTTTCAAACATTTTTTCTTAATACACAACTAAATTTTGTCTCTTTTATTTATTGCTTAAATGCTTTATACACCTGAAGTAACATTTCTGAATGAAAGAATAACAACACATCTAAAAATGTGTGTTCACATGCGTGTGTGTATGTGCATGTGTATACATGTGCTGCCCTAAATATAACATACTTTGAATATGTTGAAATTATTAATTCTATAATTATGCTGTATTAGTTGTTATTTTTTCTCACTTTTAAATATCGACTTATAATTATAGATCTAACTAGAAGTATCTAGTATTCTAAATTTTGCTTGCAATAAATTTCACAGAAATTTCTCAGTTCAAATCTCTCTTTTGCTCATATATTTTGTTTCTTTACCTTTTCTTTATTAATGTTACCAGGCACAAATGGTGGCCTTGAAACATCATCTAATTCTTACAGTGGTCTTATAGGTAATCCATTTTCTCTGCTCCCTATTTTTGGGATGGTCATGGGGTTTCAGTTGTCAGGTAGAGTCCTAGAAGAAGCTGGTGGCATGCTTTCCAGCTAGATTCCCAAGCATGACTCTCTGAGACTATGGATTTTATCCAGCTATCTCATTCTTTGTCTACTTCTGGCTCACTTAGCTTGGAGAATCCATCTTGTGATTCTTTTTTGCAAAGCAGGGATGTGAATTAGCATTATAAGTAATAATGGCTTAATAATGGTATAAGTAATAATAAGCATTGTAGCCGTTGATTCCATTGTAGTTGTTAGATTACATAATCGTCATTAGATTACATATTTATCCATTTCCATGTGAGATACTTCAAATTTGTTATCATAAATCATCGTTTGCTAAGTTCCAACCAGTTCACCTCTGCTACCAACTAATTTTCTTTCTATTCTTATTGTAAGTAGAGCAATAAAGAGTGCTACGACAATGAAAAATTATAAATTTACAGCTCTTCAACTGTGAAGCTCTACTCTTATCCAGATAAATAGTCTAACTTTTATATAGTTACATGATAGATGAAATAGCTGTTGAAAGAAGTTATCTTGCAGCAGAAGTACTTGAAAGTTTCTTTTTTATACATTTTTCATCAGAATTTACAGTTATGTTATCAGAACTACATACACATATGAGAGTTAATTCCTAAGTTTAACCTGAATGAATAGCACAAATGATATTATATATAATACTTTGTGAAAGGAAATTACATCAGTTATATATTAAAAGCTCTAATACATAAATGGTACTCACTCTTGTCATTAACAGATAAATAATTATTTCTAAACTGTCTTTGTAGTTACATTATAAGAAATGCTTAATTTATTTATGAACAAATTACTGAAGGAAAATATTTCTCCTCAACTGCTGTTAGTTATTTGCTTTTTTCTTTTCATTTCTACTAACATTGGCCTTGTGCCTAAGAAAAGATTATCTTGCTGTTTTTTGTTTTGTTTATGTATTTGTTATTACAGAGTCTTCAATTCAAAAACTGCCATATTAAGAATGTTTGTAGAATTAGTCATAGTCTCAAAGAGACAATATATTATTTCCATTTTTCTAATTCCTTTGATTATAATTCTGGAAAAGGTTATTATCAAAGAACTGCAAATTATGTAAGAATTAATTTTTGGAATATAAATTTATTTGGATAAGTTTCTATCACTGTCCAGCTAAAAATTTTGAAAAGTTGTTCATTAACTGATTGCTTTATTTGATTCATATTTTGTTATACTTGATTATCATATTTTGGAGATGTGGTGTGGAGAGACATCAAAGTGGTAGTGAGTGTGAGGCTTCAACTCTTTTGTTTTCGTTTTTGTTGTTGCTAAAGAACGATGAAGAATTGAATAAGGACATCTCTGATGTAACAATAAAAATTCAGACTATTGCTGTAAAGTTTAGTTTAGAAGCTTAGCCATGTAAATATTTATAAGTTTCTACAATTATTATTTTTTTTTGTTACCTCACATTTCTTCTATAACCCTTCTCAGACAAGTAGAGAGAATGGAATGTTTACATATTTATACAAGTCTATTACATACATTTATACTGGTGGTAGAAGTTAATTTGTGTCCAAGTGTGACCACTTCTTGGAGAGTTTTAAATTTAAAAGAGGACAGGAGAAAACAGCTGCCTGACACAAATGCCATTGACTAGTTTCATAATTAGGTCCCTTCTGTTTCCTGGGATAGCATTGATCACCTGTTAATGGTTCCACTCAGTCACTCTAAGTGGTGCCAACACTTCCAGCTGGTCAAGCCTGTCTGTTCTACTACTCCCTATCATTCATTCATTCATACATATGTACATAGATGTATGCATATATAACATCCACATATACATACATAGATTTGTAATCATATTTCTGCTGCTACTCATTATATGAAAAAATGCTGTTGTTATAAAAGCATCAACCTCTTTACTGTAAAGAATATGACAATTTTGTTGATTATCACAGTTAACTCACTTATTTCAATGTTTGTTTACTTTTCTTCTTTTACTCAATCCCAGTTTTTTTTTTTTTCATATTGGTATGAGTTGGATGGGTCTACTTTACAACACATTGCCATTTTTCATGCTTTAGTATCGTCTTGTTTCTTAGACCTCACACACATCTTTGTATATGGTTACAGCACATCTTTATTGCTTTCTTGATCTTCCTCTGCCATAAAATACTTCTGTTTTCAAAACAGAACAGCTTTTTTGTAAGTAAGATTCATTAAGTAACCATAAGAATGCAATGACTGTTTACAATGGATATCCCACAGATTACACTCAACTAATTTTTCTCTAATCTCTTTATGCATTAAGGGCTGTAGTTCAAGTACCATGTGACATCATGCTTGTACATGCTACATGCAAGCTATTTTTATTTGGAGAGAGAAATCTTTGTTTCCAACAGAGCTGGCATCTCCGTGAATTTCTTTAATTCTTTAGCAGCTATAGTGTTGTACATCTTGCTTCAGCTTGCCCTTCCAATATTTTCCACTTCACTTTGTAGGTGACTGTTAACAATAAGAAAGAGATCCAACTGTAAATACAAGGAGATCCATCTGTAATTTATTCCATCAATATGCAAATGTTCAAATTCTCCTATCAAATCATATGTGAATTTGTCATCCATTTTTTTGTGATTTTCAACTACAATGTTTTTAAAAGTTTTTCTGTTTGAACATTATAACTTATCCTGATAAATCACAGTAGCTACTTTCTCCTAACAACAGCATAACGCTTTGTAACTGTGTAACTGTAGCACTATTGATTAATGCATGCATATTTTGACTTCCAACACTCTTAACTATAAAGTGACTTGAAATCTCCTGTAACCAATCTGCATTTTCTATCAATAAACACTTCCCTCATATTTCTATTTCATTAAAGTAAGACTTATATGAAAGCTCAGCTCCCTTGCTTATTGTCATTGCAACCTTCTGTAGTAAATTTTCTATGCTACCATGTTATGTTGATTTCCTGCTATACATTTTCTTTTGATATGCAATGTCATTATACTTCTTATTAATATCATTTT
This sequence comes from Octopus bimaculoides, assembly GCF_046866305.1. Lineage (NCBI taxonomy): Eukaryota > Metazoa > Mollusca > Cephalopoda > Octopoda > Octopodidae > Octopus > Octopus bimaculoides. Next base: position 19,861,647 of record NC_142941.1, on the reverse strand, counting down.
CTTTGAAGATTCAGGGCTCCAACATCATCTGTTATCAAAGTTTCTATAACTAGAACTCTTTTACAAAGAGAAAGTACTTGGCAACAGTCAACCCTTTATTTGATAGGTTGCCTAACATATTTTGAATTGAGGAAGATGATGTTGGAAATAGTTGATTGTGGCTGATGTCAGTGTCACATAACTGGCACATAAAAAAGCACCCTTCAAACATTGGGGCTCATGGAAGCAGTGACAAATGACCAAGACCTTTGGTGATATGCTGTGCTTGAGAAGACCTGTCAAATCAAGTGAGATCATAGTCGTGGCTGATGTGAGTGTTACGTAACAAGCACCCTCTACACTCTTGGGAGTGGTTGGCATTAGAAAGGGCATTCAGCTGTAGAAACCATGCCAAATCAGATTGGAACCTGGTGCAGCTCCCCAGCTTGCCAGTTTTCAGTCAACTGTACAACCCATGACAGCATGGAAAACGGATGTTAAATGATGATGATGATGATGACTTCATCATCATTTAGCGTTTGCTTTCCATGCTGGTATGGATTGGACGGTTTGACTGAGGATTGGCAAGCCGGGAGGCTGTACCAGGCTCCAATCTAGTGGTGCCCACTTCTGGTCATCATCATCTACAAAACATGCATACTATTACTGATTTCATACCTATTAAATGCTATTAACTCATACACTTGAGGTTTTGTATCATTTCATCTATGAAGCATGATGCTTAAATAATTAGCTTAACGACTTCTTTCAATAGGCAGTTCCTTAGGAAGGGTTTGGTAAATTCAATTGCTGTGTGAAGAGTGAGGATCAGACGTTTACAGCAGTTTAGTTTAAAAAACGCTAGTTAATAAGATTGATATAGTGAGAGGGGCGAGAGCAAAGGAAGGAGGTATTTAAGGTCAGAGGTCTGACACATGAGGTAGATACGTGAAAAGGGAAGAGGTCAGAACTAAAAAAAGTACTTGCACTCCACCTCTTCCTCAATCTAGGCAGAAGGAAGAGAATTGGTGTTCAAGTTAAAAAGGGAGGGGTTGATGGGGGAGTAAAGAAGTGGGAAACAAAGAGTATGCACATCCAAAAAGCTATTAAAAACATATTTAAAAAGTATTTAGTAGAAACATTGATGATGATATAGGGAATGAGGAAAAAGGTTAGCCAGAAGCGGTGTGAATGGGGTTGCTAGTTGACCGCAGGAGGAGGAAGTTAAGGATGGAAGAAAGAAGTTATAGTGAACCAAAGCTATAAACAAGGCTAAAATGGAAGTCTAGTGAAAAGGTCAGGAAAGAAAGAAAAAAAAATGATGGTAGAAAGAGTAGAAACTAAAGAGGAAGACTTTTTGGAGAAAATAAAGAGGTCCAGAGATCTACTAGCATGCAGTCAAAATAGCAACATCATTTTCACTCTCTTTTTAACTCTCAACAAAAGGTGAGTGTCTGGAACATTATATTCTTCACTCCTCACAGCAATTGAATTTATCAGTTTGTTTCATGGTCTCTCTTACAGACTAATTGTTGTTCTGGATTCCAGATTTTACTCTATGATATCTCTATGTTGATCAGACTATTGGATGTTGTTGTACACTGCTGGTCATAATGTGTTTTCAATTCTTTCTTGATCGTGCCATTCTTTTTCTCCATCTGGATCCAAATCATGTAACTAAATCATCTTCCCATCATCATGGAGGCCTTCTGAGTGGCCCTTTTCTAATTTTTTGCATAGCACTCAGCAACTGCACAGGCCCCCTTGTTATCTCTGTGAAACTTGTCACATGTCTGGCCCTGTGGAACTTGAGCTTTCAGTATTCTGCAAACATGTTGTTCACTCTGCTCTGTTCTTGAATTACCTAACTCCCTAATTTCTGATACGCTTTTGCAATGACATTCCTAGCATGGATCTTTCTATGTCCCTTTGCATCATAGTCAATTAATGTTCTTCCCTTTGTGTAGTAGCCCATGTCTTGCTTGCATATAAGAGTGTAGGTAATCCAGTTTTTGTAGATTTTATTGACCATGTTTTGCTGACATGCAACACACAAAGTATATCATGTCAATCATTAATTTTAGTATTTGATATTTTATACTTGAGACTTTAACCATCACTCAAGTCAGCATTGTCTTATCCCCAAATTTTAATAAACTGATCTTACTGGAGTTTCCTTCCTTGCTTATTAACTTTAAACAACCCTCCTCACTTGCAGAAGGAGTTTTTATCTACTAATTGCTTGCATAATCTCAGTTGATCAGTTCTCTATATTATGTTTGTGAGGACCTTCTGTATTAGTATTTAGCATACTGTCTGTTTCTCTGATACATTTTTCTTTGTCATATTGTTGATACTTTATTAGTGTATTGCTAACATTCACAAACTTACTTGTCTTCCCTCAAGAATAGCTTGCAGAGGAGTGGACTTTGTTGGACTCTGTATAATAATATACACTACATAAAGACAAACTCTTCAAAAATATTACAAAAATCCAACGGATTATGGAACACCCAAAAGAAAATATGTTCATAAATAAACATCAACTGTATTCAAGTAGTGTAATTTTCAATAGACTGAATGAGATACTTACTTAAACATTGTAATAGAAAGTGTCTTCAGTTAATTACTTTTCAGTTTGTAGTTTCATTCCAACTCCTCTTGTATTTTAAGTTCAAATACTCAGGGTCTGACTTTGTTTTTCATTGCACCAGGGTTCGTAAAAATTATCAGTCATGAACTGGGGTTGATTTCAACAATTATACCCCTTTTCCTTTTTTTCTCTACTAATTTGTGTGTTAGTGTGCTTTGAACCAATGTGAGAAATCAATTTTTAATCAACACAATTGTTAACTTTTGGCACATACTTTGGATAATTAAGTTAATTTCAAATGGGTCTATAAAATTCTTTTCATGATTGATGTAACACTTCAATTTATTCTTAATGCTAAACCATGTGTTGAATGAGAAATATTGTAAATTTTTTTATTTAAAAAAATAAGACTAAGTTTTCATCATCATCCATTCTGACAATTGTTCAATTCTTCAAATTTTTTTTCTTCCTTTCATTTGTTAGACAATTCTGTCTAGTTTTATTTGGCATGATTCCAAATACACATGGCACTAGCATAATGAATATCTGTTTTGATTGCACAATGGGTGTGGTAAATGTTTATGCATCTTATGTATCAGAGCATGTATAACTGAAGCAGATATTTTTCAGCTGGATGCCATTCATAGAATCAACTGCTTTTATGTGGAAAAAAAAGTAAAAAAAGAAAACGAAAGTGTTGATTAAAGAGATAATGGAATTGTTATAACAGGAAAGGAATTGCTGTTAAAATAATTGTTTAAAAAAAATGTATATTTCAATATCTTATTTCTCTTATACAGTTGGAATAAATAAAACAAATTGCTTACTATTCCTTAATTAGATATTATTCAAGAGTGAATGCATCTAAGTTCTAGCAAGTTAATCTGTAGTTGCTTCTAGTTGTTTTCCCTGGGCACATGGGTGGATATAAATGCAGTTTTGTAAGCATGTGAAGCACTCTCCATTTATACAATGCCTCTACTGCTTACACTAATGAATTGTCAATGTGATCTGTTTGTATTTAGGTGAATTTTGCCAGTGATGCAGGTACAGTTTCTTCATAAGGCCTGCATTTGAATTTGACAGCTGTAACTTTCACTGCATTCTACAAATGGTTGAACTCAGTAAAACCTAAGAGAATTTAGAATGTTTATAGTAAATTTTCATGTTGTCTAAATTATGGAAAAGTCAAAATAACACTGACATCTCATTTTAACAGATATATTTACCAAAATTACATAAAGATATCTTGAAATACTAAAGAGTAAATTTATTCAATAAAATCGCCATTGGCTTCAAACACGGCCTTCAGATGACTTTGGAATCTCCTGCAGCTCTTCTGGACGGTCTCCTTGTTTAAGTTGGTGAATGTTGCTATAATCCTTGCCTTCAGTTCATCTTTGGTGTTACAAGGAGTTTTGTTGGTCTTTCACTCAACTGCGCCCGCACATAATAATCAAGGGGGTTGCAGTCTGGGGAGTTAGGTGGCCAGATGTAAACCGGTTACTGTGATTGCAGAAATTGTCTGATAGCCATGACTGGGTTCTCCTGCTTGTGTGGCATGGTGCAGAGTCCTGTTGCCAAACATAAGGTCTTTCAGCAGCCACCCTCCTGACCTGGGGCAGCACTACCTCCTGCAGGCACTTGATGTAGGCTTCCATGTTGAGTCTGAGTCTGTGGGAAGATGAATGGAGGCATAGCATCACCATCACTAGTGATCATTCCAAACACCATGATGTTGGCCGGACGTTTGATTTTTATCATTCTTGGTACATGTCCTCAGATTGATACCCAAGCACTCTGGTGCTTCTGGTGTGAATACTAAGCTGTACAGCATGTCATTTCCAAATTTCTGGCTGAGTGAATTGCATCATGATACTGTTTTTCTCACAGATGGTGCCCTATTATATTGTGTAGTTGACAAAATCGAAAACAAGCAATGCCCATGCACAGAATTAAAAATATAAAATGGCGACAATTTACCCATCACACACTGTATATAGATACACACACACACACATATATGTACACACACATGCATTAATAAAATCAATGACAAAAATGCAGAAATTGTGTAATCGCATTAATTTGCATCCATCTGCTTCTTGTTATAATGAATGGTGCATCCAATGTAGAGTACTAGTGCAATGTCTTATAGCTGCAACACAGGCATATATATTGTGTAATTGTGCATGTATATCATCATTTCTTGCTATCTGCATCAGAACGCACACCAACACAAGGTAGTTGCCTCCATGATATTCGATCTTTGGCAAGAGCATTCAGAGAAGCTGCATCATGACCTGTTCATGCTGTGATGTTATCTCTCTATCTCTGAGGCTGCTTACCTCTGTCTCTTTTTTTCATCAATGATACAGAGTGCTCAGCAAGAATGTGCATCTTTCTTCTTTGATATTGAATATATGGGTTGGTTTTAAGAGAATTTAAGGATGAAATAATTCCTTTATTTTATTTTATTCTTTTTTGTATTTTATCTTTTTCTTGTTGCTTGTTTCTTGTTTAAAACATTGTTTGCCATGCATCTGCACTTTGTTCTAAGTTTAATTATGGAATTCAAAAATTCTTGACATATTTTGTTGACATTACTAATCTTGCACCGTTGGTTGTGTTCTCTATGCATGTTGTTTTTTGAACCCTATAAAACCACGGAAGGCTTCAATACTAGAACAAAAAAATTATGAATTGCAATTCTGACACTGTAAGATACCACACCTGTGCCTTCATACATACATGCTTACATTCAAATGAGCCAACAAAGGAATCTCTGTAGTTACTCAATTAGTAGAAACAGCAGGGAAAATTCTCTATGCTTTCTGAAATAAAGTGAACATTGGCTAATGTAGTTTTCTATACTCACTAAAAGATAAGGTGGTCGTGTTTGAATTGTTTTTGATCAGACCTGTATTTGACTGGGCCTAACCTAAAGCAACAACAAATATACGCACACAAATATGATTTCGATGCAAGATATCAGTTATTGAAATAGTGGCATAATATCAATTTCTCATTTGTTTCTGTTTTGGTGCTAATGTTCTTGAGGAAGAGACAAGCATCACAAACTTTTTCACATTGTTTATATGTTTATGAGCAATAAAGTTAAACAAAAATATATGTATTTTCTTTGCAATAAATAAAATTAAAAAACTATATAGAAACTGTATAGTGAATAATAAAAAAAAAAACTGTATGACAACGTAATACTTACTTGCGACTATCACACAATATCAAAACAAGGAAGCAGTAACATACAAATACACACGCTCCTAAACATATATATTTGGGCTTCTTTCAGTTTCCATCTACTAAATCTACTTATAAGGTTCTGGCTTGGGTCTATAGTTGGAGACATTTGCCCGAAGTGCTATGCAGGGACTGAACCCAAAACCTGTGGTTGGGAAGCAAACTCCTTACCATGAATTGCACTCAAGTAAAATGTTCACAAATTTTACTTGTGGTATATCTCACAATCTTTGGTAATCATTCTGGAAACCAAATAATACTTAATTATTGAACAGTTACTGGTTTCTCTGAGACTCAAATATGATCCACATTAGAATATTTTCACATGAAATCACATAGATCATACATAAACATTTTTGGTCACATCTTCTTCCTATCAATTAATTCATGAGCTTCCCCATTAACATGTTACAATCACTAGCTTTCTTCTCTCCTGCCATTAACATAACAAGCTATGTAGCATTTCACCAAAGCCTACCTGGTGCATACAACTCTCCTCTTGCCAGCATCTATACTATATATCACTCCCTAGACCTTGTACTAAACCCAGAATCGCAGTCTCCTAAAACCCTTTCCCAGCTTATATTTTTCTTACTATATTGAGAATTTCATCAGTCTGGTAATGCATGCAAAACTTTTGTGCACTGTAAATTTTACTATATAATTAATGCACAAAAATTCTGCTAAATTGTTCCAGATGTTTTGATGTAATTTTTATAAGGATCCTTTTCCTCCTCCTCATCACATTGTTATTGTTAATGCTGCCTTCAGTGCTGGCATCTCTTCCCAGCTATTCCTCAAAATCCTTTTCCAATGCAACTTTAATTTGCTAATCTAACTTTTCTAACAGCTGACATACAACTATGGGTGTGGTGATATTCTTTGTCAAGCTCCTATTACTGACGTTTGTTGTTGTTTGGTCTGTATCAGCTCTGATTGAGCCAACCTATTGTTAAAGGCTTTCTAGCTGGAACCATCCCCTCTTTTTCCATATCTAAGTTTACATTGTCCTTCCTTATTTAAGATGGCAGGAAGAGGCTGGTCAAGCTAATACACAGAGACTCTCTTGTTTGCTTGTCATAATTAAGATATGTTTATTAGGTAGAATCATTTCATTTCTGATTAGAGTACTCTTGAGAATGTCACAATTTTTCTTTAGTTGTTATTCTAAATTATCTATGTGGAAACAATCATTTCTTCAGTTAACTCTTGAATCTGTGAATAGATTATTAGTGAAGTTTTACTTGTATCTGAATCTCCTTACTGGATATATTAGTCTTTTTCTTTCATGTTGGTACAAGGCTCTGATTTGTGGAGGGGGCAAGAAAGTGTATGGTTGATCAAATAGAATTTCAGTATATTGCAGGTGCTTATAGCTCTCACAGAAAGGTGGGAGGATCTGAACATGAAATGCAGAGAGAGGAAACTAAATACTGCAAGGCATTTCATTTGCTGCTTGGTCATTTTTATTACTCCACCACTTGCTACAATGTTGCTTGCTGGAAATAGTAGCCAACTCTTAGTCACATCCCATACTACGATTTTGAAAATGGAAGGACACATTGGGTAATTTAGCCCAAGTTTATCCTATCTGAAAAAGATAGGCTGGTCAAGCAGTTTTCTTTTGTCACTTATAAATTGTTTACATATATATACATATATATATATATATATATATATATATATATATATATATATATATATATATATATATATATATATATATGTATATATAAAGATAGAATTGTTTTCAAGAAATACTGAATCGAGTCACACTTGTTATATTTTGGAATATTGATCTATAATGTTTATCTTGAACATTTTGCTATCATGTAATATGCCCTTATATTTATATTAATAACCAGCATGTTAATTCCTGGCTGTGTTGCAAATTGATTTATCTGTTTGACTTGACATTGTATTGTGAGACTTACCAGCTCTGACACAAACATTTACTTTCACTTAAATAAGCATACGTGCATGCACACACACACACACACACACACATGCATGCACACACATATGCATAAAACAATTTTTGAAAGTTCTAACTACTTTGTGCACTTAACAACTTCTAATCAGACAACAATGGTATTTCAGTCTGCCCTGAGCAATAACAGTTTGTTAATCTCTATTGGTATCTTGTATTAGTTGGTATTTTCAATCTAATGAAATATAAGAAGCCCTTGTAAACTTCTATAGTTCCAACAGAGAGCTTTGCTCACATAAAGTCTTATGATATTGTTCCTAAACACCAAGAAGTTTATAGAACTATGTAACTTGTATCACTAAAAATATGAATAAAAATATAGAAACTTTGTCTTTGATTTACTTGTAAAGTTGTGTACATAGCTCATCTAATACAAATAAAACTATAAAATTTTGGAATATTTAGCAAAATGTGATTTTCTGAAAATAGAAAAAAGCATTAAAATGTATTAGATATTGAATTCTTTTCAAATTCATTTTAGTATGGTAGTGAAAGAATTTATAGTATAGCCAGGCAATTTTGTTAGTATAGTTCTATCATGACGCATTCTCTCTGCTAAAGTGAAGTGTAAGAAAATAAAGCACTCATGAATTTTATCATACTATCACTGCATAAAGCTGAAAAGTATCTCACCTTGTGCTGTTTAATTGCAGCCAGGTTTTTATTGTAAATGTTTTGTCCTTACACAGTGGTGGTACTTGCTAACAGCCTAATGGGTTGGGTCCTTGAAAGTTAAATGATTTGTCCATAGACACAGTACTATACTGGTGATAGGATAATGAAGTTACAACCCCTTGGTTGGTTGACCAATGTTATATTTGTATGATAATCAAAGATATTAAATAATTAATAGGTTTGTAGCCTTGCAAACTGCAAGATGGCCTCACAGGTGCTGGTCGGATGTAAAAAGTACCTAGTACATGTTGTAAAGTGGTTGGCATTAAGAAGGGTATCTAGCCATAGAAACTATGCCAAAGCAGACATTAAAGCATTACATAATCCTTGGACCCATTGGATCCTGTCAAACTATCCAATCCATGTAGCATGGAATATGGAGTTAAATGATGATGATGGTGTCTATTTTCTTTTTTAACTTTAAAATTAGTATCTTTCTCATGTATTCAGAATCTACCACCAATTCATCCTACACTTGGTGATTAATTAGAAAACTCATGAGAATGAAGAGACAACAATAAACAATTCCTTAAATATTTGTGTTCACAACACATTAAAGAAGTAAATTTGATATCTTTGGACATGTCTAATTATATATTTAGTTAAGACCATGAAATATACTTTTGGAGAGAGATTTAAATAAAAAGTTTTTGACCTAAATAAACTTGGTTATAAATTTAATTATTATAAAAAGCATACTTATTGCTATACAACATTTTTCTGCTTTGAAAATGTTGATACTGTACAAAATTTCACGGCTTAGACTGGCCATGGATTATATTATGACTGCTTTTCTATCATAAATTAACTTGAAAATCTCTTGGTGTATCCATGACTCAGAATTATTTCAGGTCAGTTGTGTTACTAATGCCATTTGGGAAGACTTGACCTTCAAAAATTGTTATTCCACTTCCCATTAATAATCTAGCTTTAAAAATGTTGCTTGTTGTGGTAGCTGGGGACTGAAATGAGCTTAGACAAAATCAACTGCTTATGAAATCAACTGAAAGCATCTATTTATACATTACATACTCGTTTGTGAAACTAATATTCTTCAGAATCTTTTTTATAATTATCTCTCTACCACATCTTTGCATTACTTTACGTGAAATATTATTGACGGAAATGAGGAACTTAGTAATTTACCTTTTGTAGAAACAGAAAAATAATATTGTGGACTTAGTTGAGTATTAGCAATTTAGATTTATTTAAAATGTTATTAGCAATGAACCTGTCATGAAATGATGATATATTTTCATTTAAATTATAAGTATTTTTAATGGATTTCATATTACTAACATATAAATAACCTCATACAGGCTTCATCTGGCAGCAACTCAAACTAATGTAGTAGCATATACGTTTTCCTAAATTAACATGCGTAGGACTGCTCTTACATCTGCATAATTTGCTGAAGCAGTTAATTACTTATTTTTATGTTTACTATGTGAGTTAGAACTGCAGCAGAATATGTTTTGTCTAGAGAATAACATAATAACTGTATACTGTTAAAAGTCAGTTGTTTGCTCGAAGTCTTCCAAATTAAATTAGCCCATCATTGCCTGATGGCATAGTCTAATGGACCATTATCATGATCACTTTATAGAGTCATCTAACATGCCATAGGTTTTCTTAACTGGAGCTAACTGGCACTAACAAATTATAACAAATTTAACTTAGTAATTGTTAAATTTAGAAGCAAAGTGGTAATTTAATACTATATTAAGTGGTAGTTTAATACTATATGGCAAGAGGGTAGAACAGAATAGAAATAGTATTTAATTTGCTCCTGTATATTGTGAGTTCAAGTATTGCACTTTTTGTATTTGCCTTTTATCCTGTCCCTTGGTGTTAATCAGTTATCAATTTGCTTGCATTGCTCAACTAATTAGGAAGAGAGTTAGACTAGGTGAGATGCATTTTGGTTTTGTGCCAAGGAGAAATACAAATGATGCTCTCTTCCTAGTTAGGCAACTATAGAAGTATTTAGCCTTTGCTCCCTGATCTGGTGGTTTTCATGGAAGCTAAGAGTTGATGAACGGCTGGAGAGAGCCATCCAAACTATGTACAGATATCAGTAAGTTGAGAGTTAACAATGAGTATGGTGATAAAGTGTGCAGGTAGGAGTTCTCGCAGTCCTCTTGGTCTAACAGAGGAGTTTAAGATCAGTTGCTTATGGATACCCTTCTAAACTGATGACATTGTTTTTATAGCTGAGTTAGAAAATTGGCCCTGTTTTTCTATGCCATCCAGTCATAGAAACCTTGCCAAAGCAGACATTGGAGTCCAGTGCAGTCCCCTGGCTTGTCAGATTCTGTTGAACCATCCTACCCATGCCAACATGGAATATGGACATTAAATGATGATGATGTGAGGCCAAGGCAGCTTGCTAGCAGAATCATAAACATGCCAGACAAAATGCTTAGTGGTATTTCGTCCATCTTCCCTTTCTGAGTTCAAATGCCACCGAGATTCATTTTTTTCCTTTCATCCTTTTGGGGGTCGATAAAATAAGTACCTGTTGAACACTGGGGTTGATGTAATCGAATTAACTCTTCACTCTAACTTGCTGGCCTTGTGCCAAAATTTGAAATTAATATAGTGCAAGGTTCTTTTTTTTTTCTAATAAAATGAGATCTTATGGTTTCTAAATATCTCATGAGGTTTTTGCACCTGAAAAGTTACTTTTCAAAGTACAAGCTTAGACAAGTCAAATTTCTCCATTCTACTGAAATTGTCGAAGGGAAAGGCAAGGACTGATACAGCTTGCCTTTCCAAGTGTTGTTGCTCTCAGTATTCTTGCTGTCAGAATAGATACCACAAGTATCCTATTTGGTGCTCTAACAATTTTGCCAATCCACTGTCCTTTCGTTTACCCTAAAACATTCAGTTTTATATAATGCAAAAATTTCTTTTTTTTAATTTTAGTATTGTTTAACAATCTTTACTTGACATTTCAGTTTATAGTTCTGTGACATTTCAAAGTTGAACTATCCCTCCCACTTGTAAGTGGGAAGCAAGAGGTTTATGTAAGGAATCACTAATTTATTTGTTTGCATCTGCGTTTGCATTTTAGAAAAACTTGAATGTTGTCTCGATTTTTATTTTTGAAGTATATGTCCATTCTAAAGTCAGCTGTGAAAGCCCTGCCCACTATTTTCATTGAGCTACATTTCAGATTAAGGATCAATAGTTAAGAGTAAACACTATACAGTAGCATTGACAGAGTTTGAATTCATAATCTTGTCAGTAATTCAACAATTTAACCTTTCACCCACTCTATCTCAGACTTTACAGCACAAAATGTTAGAATTTTAGTTAACATTCCAGCCAACAATTAAAGTTTATTTTACCTTTTATTTTGAAAGCAGGGGAATAAATGTCATTAAAATTTCATGTCTAAAGAAATTATCAAGAAATTAAATTACAGACTCTTGGGCATGAGTTCTTGTACATTTCAGATGTTTGCAAGCTGAATACTCCTACATCATTGAATTCATCTAGATGAGAGGTGTTAGATCATCCACAAATTTTACATGTTGTTGTTGTCAACACTGGTCAATCATTCTGTTTCCATGGAGCACCCAGGGCTATATTATTTGATGTCCTTTCTGTTTTTAAAATTTGATTTGAGGCTAATATTTCTAGCAAGTTGAATGACCATTTAGAGGCTCCTTTGTTGGCATGATGTTTTAAGTGTAATAAAGACTGGTATTCTTTCAGAAAAAGCAATTAAAATCTTCATAGTTTAATACAACCGAATCTTTTGTTAGTTGTTGGTGTTATATTATCTACTCCAATATTGCAGGGTGCTATCATTGGAAAAGGCAAGTCTCCCTATAAACTGACAGTAATCTAACTGTCCTCATTCATTTCCCAAAGTAATGGCGTCATAGAGAGCAAAGTGACTTGAGCTCTGTAATGACATAAAAAGAAAGATAACATACATTTTAGAGCATTTATGTCATTTTTAGTGTGGAAAGAGATTCTCCTTCTTCATAAAAAGGAAAGGAAATATAGGAATTTTAGTATATACTTCACAGTGTTTCAAGAATGTTACATGATGTGGTAATAAAACATGGTCAACAATTTTAGAGACCTATAAAAGTAGAAGAGAATACAAGGATGTGACCTCATAGAAGTATAATTCTTGATTTCTAAAGAAAATAGTTGGAAATTCAGGATGTTAGCTACCATTATAAGAAAGATTATTCAGATGGCATATACATGCAATAAGAATGTTTTGTGAGAATGAGAGTAAATAATGTAGTGCACTAGTTTTAGACATTAGTTAGAGTAAAGGCAAGTTAGGAGAAGACTTGGGATAATGCATTTGGTTACAACTCCGGATCATATATCAGAAGGATAGTTCTATATGATAGTGAAAAAACATGCTTACACACAAATATCACGCTAGTTAACTTCAAAAGAATGATTTGAAATAAATTTAATTTCAAAATTTTATATTATGAAATTTTCTATAAGTCTCAAAAACAGTAAAATACAAAGAGCATGACAAGCTATAAAGGGAACTGATGTGGTCATCAGACATGCTAGAAAAAGCATATCCTAACATCAAACATATCCTCCCATCTCAATAGAATATCGTGGATAATGTAATCTTGAAAAAAAAAAAAAAAAAGAATGGATGGTCATGGTCAGAATGCATTTATTCAAGGGTATGTTTGATTAGATTTAAGGTTCACTTTGGGCTAAATGACAACAATTAAAAGAGTATGATTTTTCTGGATATACAACTTTGATTTTTTTAGTGGTAATTTGTTTGCAGGTTATCTAAGATTGTGGCTATCATTTTCTTGGTAGAAGGGGGAAGTGAGCTTATAATGGGATGAAAATGAATCTTCTGAGCTTTGAGTTGTAAATAGCTATCAGAGAAGGTGGGGGTGGGGGGAACCTGTGATGTTAATTCTGATTTAATAGGTAAGTGTTAGTGGAAGTAAGAATGAGTTCAATTAAGGAGAAAATTTTTTATATATTGTTCCAACATAAAGTATGATTAGATGTAAACATGAATTTATCCTTATCATCAATGTTTTAACATCCACTTTCCAATGCTTGCATGTTGGACAAGATTATGTTGAAGTAGAGATGCCATGGCTGAATGTCCTTCCTGACCCAACCCCTCACCTGTTTCCAGGCAAGGTAATACTCTCCTAGTCTCTCAAACAATAGACAACCTGGACATGGTTATGATTAGAAATGGATACAAATGACATCATATGAATGAGCCTTTTGTTTACAAAGAACTTGCAACATGTCAAGACATGACAAGAAGCCTGGTCATGTTTTCACTGTGGACTGCAATCAAGTGATTGCTGTCAGCATGGCCTTTGTTTACAACTGTGAAACTGAAAAAAATACAAACACAAAGACATGTACTCACTCACTCACTCTCTCTCTCTCTCTCTCTCTCTCTCTCTCTCTCTCGCACACACACAATAGTATGAGACACATACCCAAGGTGCTCTGTAGGAGAACTGAACTTGAGACCATGTGGTTGGGAAAAAAACTTCTCAACCATACAGCCATGTCTGTGTATATGATTACTTTATAGATTTCAAATACTGATAATTCAGTATTTCAAATGTAATTATTTTAAGTTTATATAAATAATTTTACTTAACTTCAAAAATGTAATAGATTTGTTAAAGAACAAAAGTTTGAATTATTTGGATGTTACTATCCATCCTCAAACTATCACTGTCATGTAGGTAAGTCTGGAGTAGGGAATGTAGGTTGAACTAGAGAGAAATTTTATATATCTATAATCATATATTTCTGAATTAAAATCATCTTCATTATTATTTGGACTGCAGAATGCTAATGATGATGCAGGAGAGAGAGCAATAGAAATTCACTACTATCTTACTTTATGAGCTCATGTTTTTGCATTTAACTTTCTTCCAGGATCAACTTTACTTTGATTAGTATCAGTAATATATTGAAGTCAAAATTCTTGAATATTTTCTTCACACTCTTATGGAAAGGCCTTGACCTTTAGGAATTATTATTTAGTTGGCAGATTAAACTTACAAGACTTTGAATTGTATGATGTGTCTTCATGACTGGTTACATATCAACTTGAAAAACAAAAATGAGGTTAAGTGTCACCCAACTAAATCACATTTGATACCTTTTATTGCAGAGATCAAATTGCTGTCTGATTGTATTATATTGCCCTCATGTTAGATGTTGAATTGATCTTGTCAAATACTAATGTTTCAAAATTTCATGCAACATTAAACTAAAAAAAAAAAAGAAAATTTAATAAAAGATTAAAATGTTTTGATAAAGTCTGTTGCACATTACACACTCTGCAAGAGAGATGATAACAAAAGTTTTTGTCTGCCATTAAATTTGAAGTTTTAGAAACTCCCCAGTAAGTTGAGAAGTATCAAAATATTGTGAATTTGTATGTGTGTGTGTGTGAGAGAGAGAGAGAGAGAGAGAGAGAGAGATGAGCTGAGTGCTTGGCAATGCAGTTTCAATTCTTGACTGAAACCACTTCAGTTCATATACAATGCTAATAATCTCCCATATCTCATTGTGTGCATCTATGTATTCAATATAAATTTATAACCACATATATATATATATATATATATATGTGTGTGTGTGTGTGTGTGTGTGTGTGTGTGTATGTATATATATATATATATATATATACATACACGTTTATAATGGCACAAAATACTATTAACAAATATTGAAGAAACTATAATGTTTTGTTCAAACATTTCTTAGCACAAAATATTGAGTTATGCTTGTTTATAATATTAAGATTAAGATCTGCATGTTTCTGTCTATTATCAACAGAAATTCATCAACTATTCATGTCTGATGTTTACATTTTGATTTTAGTTATAGTACTCTTTGTTGAAGCTCAGAGTAAAGATGGTGAAAAATCTTAGTTTTAATTACTTGGATTCTTATCAAATCTACTAAAGCAACAAGTTTCATGAGTCATTAAAGTGTCTTGTTGTTTTTAGAATGCAACCCATTACTGTCTGTGTTGTAGGGAGGCCTCCCAGGAGCAAAGAAAAAAAAAATGAAAATTCTCAACTTCTTTCATTTGAATGTGCTTGGATATATGTCATATATTCAACATTATAGTTGAATCTCTTAATCTACCATTTTTATTAGCTATCAATAGTTTCATCATCATCACCATTTAATATCTATGTTCCACGCTGGTAATCAAAAGTTTTTGATAAACAAACTCTCTCAAATAATCCCTTTCATTGAACATACTTTTCTTTCTGATTTATCCCTAGTTTGAATCCCTGCCTTCATTTGTTAACAAAATAGAGTGCAAAAATAGACTGCAATTGGATTATTGAAGTAAACGTGAAGTCTAACTGGAATCCATTGAGCTGGATAAAATTTTCTTTCAACTGAAATAAGATGAGAAAAATATATCTAATAGATTAAATGAGTCACTATTGTCATTCTTGTTAACTGTGAGCATTATCACTATAATAGCTAATTATTAACAACTAACTATTGCAGCTCATTATCACTGTTAAATAAACGAGGAAATCTTATATTAAAGCAGAAGATGGTTAATTCTAAAGACAAACACAATTTTTCCTTCTTGTATTTTCATCTCTAAGTGAGGTTTGTTTTTTGTCTGAGAAACTTTTACAGTAGATAAAACAGGATATCATTTTTATCTTTATTGTATAGATAATATCTTTTAAGCACCAGTATCCTGCTGTCTTTGTGAAATAGCAATATGTGAATGGACACAATTAAGAATTGCTGTGACCTCTTCAGTAAAACTACAGATCATCATAGTTTTGTTTCTGCTTTCTATCTATCTCTCATCATCATATGAACTATTTTCATGTTACATCTCAAATTTGCTGGCTCCCTGTAAGTGAATGGCAAATGCTACTTATCCATATTAGGAAATGTTTTTTGTAACAATTTTTGTACATTATTGAAGTTCTATGGCAAAACAGTATTTTGAAGAGAGTTTTAAGAGCTCTTGAAAATACTGTTTTACACATGATACACTACTACTCAAGCAGACAACCGTTCTTGTTTAGAAATCAATTTTCTTGCATAGAAATTGCTACATTAAGCTCATAAGCAAGATTCGTTACATCACATACTTGTATTAGTCTAGCAGGAAATACATAAATTTTCTTAATGAAAGTATTGATCAACTGACTTTAAGAAGAGTATTTAGCTGTAAAAATACCTGAATTTGTAAATTCAATACATGTTACTAGCTTAAATGAAGTGAGGCAAAATGAGGAAGGGAGAGGGGGCTAAGATAATAAAAAGTTCAGCAGACCAATCTATTTCTATCAACTTCTACACTTGATTGGCACCTTATAAAGTAATGTAAAATCTTCATATTTATTTTGTGGTTTTACAAAAAAAACTATGATCTGTACTCTGCTGACTTATAGATGAAATACATTTCTCACGAATGTGCATTTGTTATAGAAGTAATTATAGGAAAAAAATACTTGTTATTAGCAGAATTAATTTATTGTAATAGGAAAAGGGGAAAAAGTAGCTACATTTGTCATAATTAATTAACAACATCATGTCTTAACACAACTGAATAGTAAAAGAAAAAGCAGTATGGAAGTCATGAAAAGACATAAAATAAAGAAGAATGAAAACTTGACTTTAAGTCTTCAGGCAATAAGTGATGTTAAAATAGCAACACATTATTATAACGGCTTCATCAGCTCATAGAACCCATCAACCAATTCCGTGATGAATATTAGTTTTTCAGTACATTTTATTTTCAATGTCTTACAGTTATACTATAAATTTAATGTAGATAAATTAACTTTCTACTTCATTTTTTTATATTTGTGCCATCATTTATTTTTAGTTTTCTTAGCAAATTTTTTGGGGGGATGATATTAGATTACTCTGATGTACATTAA
This sequence comes from Octopus bimaculoides, assembly GCF_046866305.1. Classification (NCBI taxonomy): domain Eukaryota; kingdom Metazoa; phylum Mollusca; class Cephalopoda; order Octopoda; family Octopodidae; genus Octopus; species Octopus bimaculoides. The sequence continues at coordinate 19,844,216 of NC_142941.1, read as the reverse complement.
TAATTTAAGTCTATGGCAGTGGAGTTAGAAGAGATACTTCGTTATTGTTTTTCAGTGAAAGAGTGAGAACACCTAGAGCTTTCACAAGCACTTTTTCTATTGAGTGAGGTCAGTGAGGCTGATATTCAGCTTGGATTTCTGTGGGTAAATGCTTATTGCAAAAATATGGACAAGGAATGAATTTCAGAGGGGTACAATTCTAGTGGGAAAAAAAAAAAAAATGGATGAAAGGCAAAGCATTTAAAGAAGGCTTTGGGGGAGGGATTAATAATGTGTGAAAAGATGAGAAGTAGGCACTTCAGGTGAACTTATTCAAAGGCAAACTATAACCTTTGGCATTCGTTTCCTCTGAAACTGACAGCATTTTTCATTTCCTTTATTCTTTCATGTTTATATTTTCATATTTATATTTCTATATAAATATATATATATATATATATATATATATATATATATATATATATATATATATGAATAATGGCTCAGTTTTTGTAATCTGAGTGAACTGGAAGTGGATTATCACATGACATAACTGTGTAGGAAACAAATAAACTGAACTACGAAGAATCTGCTGTTTGATTTCAACATTATACTGCGTTTGGAATAAATAGAATGACAATAAAAATTTACAAGGTTATAAATGAGATTGACATTAATGAATGAACTGTAATATACTTTGAGCATTAACTATAGAATGTTCACTTCAGTCTTCATTGATTCATAAACTAATTCACCTTCTATTTGGCATTTGGGTTTCTAGTTTACATATGTTCATGTAAGTATGTGTGTGTGTGTGTGTGTGTGTTCCTACTTATATACAAAGCCCAACTAAGAGAATATTCATTCTAATACCATTTTATGTGTCAGTTGTTGTCTTCATTTGCACAGAGTACTTAAATCACATGACCTCATTATCTAGGCATCTAGGCAAACACTCCTCTGAATAAATAAATAAGTAAGTAAACAAATGATTGAGCTAGGTTTTTGTTATGTCTAATGTACTTTGTTTGGCAAATTTGGTCCTATCCCAGATATTCTTGTCATTTGTTTCTAACAATTTAACTTTTGTTAAATAATTGAATTTATGAGATTGAGGAAAACAGGAAATTTAAAAAGAAAAAATATATGAAGTGAGCATTGTTATAAACACTAGATTTGAGGAATTGGGAAATTGTAAAGCAGTGTTTTGTTCCAGATATCTTGTGCTGTTTCAGAGAATGACATCATAGAGTGGTTTCCTGTTGGTTCTAAATGAAAACAAAAACTTGGTCATGGACCTACCAAGAATTTATAATGGGAATAAGAAATGACTGATGGAAGAGAAAAGAACTATTACAGAATGGGAAAAGTTGTTGCCAATATTGCACTTCACCCTATCTAATTCAGACTTCTATATTACTAAGTTCAAACTTTGCTCTAGTTGATGTAACCTTGCTCATTCAGTGTACTCCAGCTATCAAGAGCTGCTGCCATCTTGAAATTGCAAGATTTGGATCTAATAGTCTGTGAGGCTCCACTCGGCAGTAGATGAAACTTAGTTTCAACTGAGTAAACTGCAGTAATTTGAGATGAAGTGCCTTGTCCAAGGACATAGTGCATGTTCAATCTAGGATTCAAATACATAATTTCACAATCATGAATCCAACAGCCTAATCATCACTTCAGTGATGTATGTATGTATGTATGTATGTATGTATGTATGTGTGTATGTATGCATGCATGCATGCATGCATATTTTATCTCCTATTTTATCTCCTATTTTATCTCCTATTTTATCTCCTATTATCTCCTATTTTATCTCCTATTTTATCTCCTATTATCTCCTATTATTGCTTCAGTCATTGGACTGCAGCTATGCTAGGACACCACCTAGAAGGCTTTCAGTTAAATCAATCAACCCCAGTATATATTTTTTAAACCTGGTACTTATTCTGTCAGTCTTTTATGCTGAACTGGATGGTTACAGGGATGTAAGCAAACCAATACTGGTTGTCAATCAGTGTTGGGGTACAAACAGAAATTTACATACAAATATATATATATATAAATACACACACACACACACACACACAATGGGCTTCTTTTCTACCAAATCCATTCACAAGGGTTCAGTTAGCCCTTGGCTACAGTAGAAGACATTTTCCCATGGTGCCACAGTGTGGGTGAGAAATCCATAAAATCAGCTTCACTATACCAGTGATATAGCAAAGCTAATTCAGTTGACTTTATGTCCTCACCAACTCTCCAACAAAACTGGGCTTTGTCATAAGTCATAGAACAAAAATGAGATTCTTCCCCCATAAAAATAAATTAAAAAAATATGAGAGTTTTTCATTAGTTTGAGTTAATCAAAAGCAAGCTATATATAAAAATTGCATGAATTATTTTAAAAAGCAGATGGTGTGCAGGTTTTAGGGTTAGAAATTACTCTTTGTTCTGAAAAATCAGTTATGTGTCATGAGTCAGAGGGAAACTGAGTTAGTGGTAGCCCAGAGATTTTAAGAATATCTTTCAATGAAATTGTGTTTTTGTTATTTGTGGGAGGGTGAGGAAAGAAACCTGATAAATTTCTGTGTTGCTTTTCTTTTTTATGTTAACCAATAACGAAGTTCTGAGTTGGTATTGATTATATAATCAAAATATCTGGTTTTTAATAAAAAAATTATGCTGTCAGTATAATTTCAAGAATACATAAACAAAAGCAAAGTAAATATATATCATTATATATATGCAAGAGCTAACACAGTCAGCATTTCTCTCTGAATATTTAGCTGATAAAACTCTGGATTTATGTGTTAGTCTATCACAAAAATCTTCACTGAAAAGCTGGTACTTATTAACTAAATAGGTAAATGAAGGAAAATAAAATTGTCTTTGACCAGAAACATAACAAACCACTTACAGTAGGATATAAATCTCTTAATCTGACCATTTTAATTCTAACTAATTCTAACTTTGTTTCTGTTACTTTTTTTCTTAATACATTTTAATAATGATGATGAACTGGTATAACTCATTCCTTGTCATTAACCATCTGTCACACTATTTTCACTATGCACACTTATCTACACATTCACATTTTCTGCTTCTCTGTTGTATTCTGTCATATTCCCCATATCATATTCACATCTCTATCTCTGTTTGTCTCTCTCCTCCTTCTTCCATCCCTCCCTCTCCAGATGAGCAAGTCATGTATTCACTGCTTCAGCAAGACACCTGCCCCTGTCACTCTATTCTAGTTTCTTATCTCTCAGTTCTATACCCAACTCAGTTGAGGGGGTCTTGTCTTGCAGGTACTTGGTGACTTCACCAGTGCTGATGCTATATTAAAAAATACTATCAATACACTCCGTAAAGGGCATCCAGCTGTAGAAACCATGCCAAACTTAGTGCAGATGTGAACAAAACATTTGTGCGAGGTCGTTGCCAGTGCCGCTGGACTGACTCCTGTGCAGGTGACACATAAAAAACACCATTTGAGCATGGCCGTTGCCAGTACCGCCAGACTGGCCCTCATGCCGGTGGCACGTAAAAGCACCCACTACACTCTCGGAGTGGTTGGCATTAGGAAGGGCATCCAGCTGTAGAAACTCTGCCAGATGAGATTGGAGCCTGGTGCAGCCATCTGGTTCGCCAGTACTCAGTCAAATTGTCCAGCCCATGCTAGCATGGAAAGCGGATATTAAATGATAATGATGATGATGTATGTATGTATTGGAATGTATTGCAAGAAACAGCTAGGTTTCTTTCTCTAACATCTTACATAGTTCAACCTATACAGGGTTGGCCAAAAGTCCCCTGACAGTAAATCAAAACCATTTAATTCCAAGATTTATTTATGTTTAACAACTGAATGAATTTAATAAAAGCATCTAAATATGAAACATCATGAAAAATGTTCATCATGAAAATGTTCAAACTGAAATCCTTCTTGAGCAACACAGTTCTCCTTTTGAGTCAATGCAGAATTACAGATAGTATTTATGGAATATTGATTTGTCGGGTGACTTTTGGCCAACTCTGTATAAGTTCATGTGTGAAAAACAAAATAGAAATTTTGAAAGAAGTTTCTATAGAATATTGAATGGGATCCACTAAAATAAAATAGTAATCAAAGGGGTCTGTAGATAAAAAAAAAATGGTCGAGAACCCTACAAAAGCAAAGTGAGATTTGAACTAAGAATGTACAGGGAAACTGATAACAACAAGAAAGGTATATAGAAGATGCACATAGCTTAATATTTCTAGGGGTTATAATATTCTTATTTTCCTAAAGGCATTAGTGAGGTTATGAGAAAGGAATGGTTCCATCAGGGAATTGCAACTCTAGATTACAAGCTCTGTTAGTGAACAGAGAATATAATTCTGATTACCATTCTGTCCAAAAATATTGATACTTCATTTTCATACAGCTTGTTCTTTTAACTAGTGCACGTACTGCTATTCAAATTATTCCTCTTATATGTTATTACAATTTAATCTCTTGTTGATTGCACTATTATTACTATTGGAGAAAATGTCTTGCAGAATTTCTCCTTGTTCTCTGTGTATTGAGTTCAGTTCACGCTAAGGTCGTCTTTGTTTTTCTTTCTTCCTAGTCAACTACTGGAGTTCATTTAGTTGACTTAGATGTTTTCCCCAACCCATCGTATTTTGAGCCTTGCACCTATATCAAAAATTGTTGTTTAGCACCAGGTGGACTCCAAATGAGTAGACTAGTAATTAAAGGTGTTCCATTCATGACTGCTGCTTATTTTCATATATAGTATATATAGGATGTTTCTTTATCTTTTTAAGGTGATATGGAATGGGTGAAGAGAAATTTGGGTGCCGTTTCTAGCAAATCAAGAGACTACATAAATGTTTGATCATTAACACATTCTAGGTTTTTTTTCCTGCTGTTTTCGTGGATTCCCATGCCTCTTTTGCCATCCAGATCCATTATTTGAATTGAGAGCTTAAATCATAGTGAATCTTTCAGTAGCTGATTACACTACCAAGGATTCCACTCCTATGGATGTGTTTCAGCTATTCTCTTGATAGAGCTTGGTGACCCTGAATGTTGATCTTCCTCTGCTCAGCATCAATGTAAGAATCACCATTGGCTCAATTGAGCTCTTCTGCTACCTCTTCACAATTTGCTATGACTTCACCAGATCCCTGTCAGTGTGGCCAAATGGTTGCTATGCCTTCAAAAGGGCAGCCTATGACGATGCAAGGCACGGTTGTCATTCCATGAGGTATTTTCAAATACCTGTATACATTCGTCTTTGGTATCTAATTAATACATTATCTTTGGTACATTCCTATATCTAAGTCATTTACATGTTTTATTATTTAAGTTTAAATTCTTACACATTCCTTTGAAATTAATTTTCTTTTTGTTTCATCCACAATGCTTTAAATGTTATTTATCTATTTGATTTCTTTTTTTTTTTTAAGGTATAGTCACTAGCAACAAATACCACAGAGTAGACACTGTCAAACATCATAATCATTCCTATGAAATTGTTCAGCCACAAATTTACCACAAAGGACATTTAATTAAAAATACTTTTAATGAGGTAAGTTGATTATTATAAATTTATCTCTTTATTTTTTAACATGCATTCATTTTCTTTCAAATACCATTTGTTTTATCTGCTATTTGACATTTAAGTATGACATATCAATGTGGAGGCACAATGGCCCAGTGGTTAGGGCAGCGGACTCGCGGTCATAGGATCACGGTTTCGATCCCCAGACCGGGTGTTGTGAGTGTTTATTGAGCGAAAACACCTAAAGCTCCACGAGGCTCCGGCAGGGGATGGTGGCGAACCCTGCTGTACTCTTCCACCACAACTTTCTCTCACTCTTACTTCCTGTTTCTGTTGTGCCTGTAATTCAAAGGGTCAGCCTTGTCACACTGTCACGATGAATATCCCCAAGAACTACGTTAAGGGTACACGTGTTTGTGGAGTGCTCAGCCACTTGCATGTTAATTTCACGAGCTGGCTGATCTGTTGATCGGATCAACTGGAACCCTCGACGTCGTAAGCGATGGAGTGCCAACATGACATATCAACTAACTCGTTAGACTCTCCTTAATCTGTTATCCATCAAGGAGTTATTAGCACAATAAATTTCCATGAAAAGGCTAGCCATCTAAGGCAAGGTTTTGATGGAGGATTGGATATTTATTAGGGTTCTGTGTTGTTCCCATATAAAATCAAGTCACCATATTAGCTTTTCAATCTGTTGTTGCTTGTGTTGACTGCCATTTCTAGCATTGAAAATCATCAGTAGTTGTTAGGGGTGTATGTATGCCAATGTTGCTTAACAATGTTGCTTAACAAAAAACTTTGTATAGTAATTTCACAACACTAAGCAAACATTTGAACTTTGATTTATTGCACTGCACTAGTATGAAAAGATGTTCATGCATTACATTTAACATATAAAAGCAGTAAGATGAAAATTGCATAAAACAACATGCAAGGAAAAATGTCTGTTCAAAGTATAATGCTAGGGTGGTTTCAACATGATGCATATATACAGTTGTGGTATCGTGTCTGTCTTGCGATTGCATATAGCCATTAGAGTGACTGGCAAAGGAATGTGTGTTGGTAACATGCTCAAGAACACACAGGAATGGTGAGAGTGGAGAACATCATGCCTGCTTTGATATCTGCAACACTCTGCAAATTTGGCACCTTTTATGACTGTATTTATAGGCTGTGCTTATGGAAAGTTCAAGATGAGCTAAAGAACTATCACATGAACAACAGCCACTGATTGGACAGAAACTTGGTTGCACACATGATCAAACTACAGTTGAATTATGATTTGAAATTCATATGTGGCAAACATAAGTTCTGATCCTGCTAAACATCTTTAGAGAAAGGTGCAGATAATATTTTTGTTACCTTCCACAAATTCATGCTAGCAAATAAAACATTACAGTATGTATGTTACAGTAGTACCAATAGTTACTGTTATTGAACAAGCCCCCAGGTCAGCCCCAATTGAGCAAGCCTACTGTCAAAGGGGTTCTATCCATGACCATCTTATGACATTGACTAATGTATCTGTGATGGAAAAGAGGATTCAACTGCTATTTCTAGTATATCAAGCAAGTACTTAGAACACACCATGGGCAGCCTGTGGCCCACAGAACTTTCTCAGTTGTATGCCTTCTGAAAAATTACCTTGAAATTTTTTTAGTAGTGTGGCCTGCCTAAATATGAGGTATGTCTCATGTGGCCCACTTCTCGCAAAAGGCCTTTTTTCCCCTTCTTTTTGTTTTTATTTTGTTGTAAATTTGGATGTTTGCATAGGACATGCCGAAACAGCTAATACCTATTCCAACGATAATAGCCATATATGTTTTTAATTGTTGAATCCATGTGTGATATGTTGTTAGTTATTGGTCGTCAAATATTTTGTGCCAAAAAGGTTATAAGGAGTGAATAAAATTTGTTTGTGTAAAGTTTGAAAAGCCAGAATAGTTAGTGTAAGCTAGTGTTGTTGTCATTTGTGGTCATATGAAGTGTGGCTGATAATAATAAAACATAATATTCTTATTTGAGAGAGCAGAAACAGTGGTAAGAAACAGAGAAATAACTGCAAAAAGTTTTGCTGAAGTAGAGTAAACTTAACAATAGAATAAATAGAATAGATAATGAGATGGAAGATACAGTATGACAAAGGGCCAGTATTTGAAAATAAGTTTCAGTAGTGATAATAGTTTTGCTTGCAGCTGAGCCTTGAATAAGCATATAGACAATCTATGGATTTTATTCATTCATATGTTTTTGTTTTTTTTTGTTTTTGTTTTAAATAAAGTGATTTGGACATTTGGTTACATTTTCGTGGGTTCTTTGTTGACTCTTAATAATTTATAGTAAGTGGGCAAGGATGGATAATGCTTATTTATCAGGCTATTGACATTTCACAGAATTGTCTCTAAAATTAAGAAGTGAATATATCTGTCTGTCTTGTCATTGTTTTAATGTCCACTTTCTCATGCTCACATGGGGTGGACGGAATTTGTTGAGGCAGATTTTCTATGGCCTCATGCCCTTCCATTCATTAACCCTCACCTGTTTCTAAGTAAGATAATATCCCACATGACTGGACACTGCTTGCATGATGGTGATACTCATTTATGACTATCGTGCGATGTCAAAGTAAAGAGGCACTAACACACATGTATGTGTAAATATATATAAATATATATTTATAAACACATGCATATGTATGTATGTGCCTTACTTGTTGGTACATCATCACAGATTTCACAGGAGTTAGGTATATAACTTTGCAGCCAGAACACTAGTTGATTTCAAAGACCTGAAACCAAGGGTCACTCTTGCAATAGCATTTGTGATGGAAAATTCCACTAAAACTTCTTTCTGTACCAGTTAATCATCACTTGTAATATGTGTGTATAAACTGTGAATAAGATCATAGGCATACATTCAATAAGCATAGAATCAACTTTGTTGTCTAAACAAGACTTGTGATTTCACCAGGAGCTCTATTTCCTGTAGAATAATGCACACTAACTTCAATTGAATGTTTACTGACATCACAGACACCTCATTGTCATTGTAACATTACAAAGACAGGATTTCCTATTTGAGAAATAGGAAATTTTAAACATTTCTAACACTTGAATGTTACAAACTTACCTAAAAGTCTGCACCCATCAGAGATAATATATATATATATATATATATATTATATGCTAAGCAATAAATCCTGTTGTCTCTACCAGTCTGCTACTTGGGTATTGATATAACCCAGTCATTTGGTGATTCAGTGACCCTGTATAAATTTCTGTTGCATAATATAATTTTTACCTACACCTGTAGGTATATATAAGTGTACAAGGTTGGTATGTTTGTAGACAATTCAGTTGCAATGTATAAACATCAAAAATAATATCCATTTCTTTGCAGAGCATAGTTTCAATCTACAGACCAGGATTATGAGCCCAGCACATTTCCACTGAGTCATTCTACTCAACAAGTGACTAAGCAAATATATAATGCATTAGGTCTTCTATTGTCTGTTCTGAGTTAATTTACTTCTATTACATCATCCATCATGTTATTTATTTATTTATTTCTCTGCATTGAACAATGCCATTAGACAATACATGTTGCATGTTAATTTACATACTAAAAGGTAACATTTCACTCTACTGATACTCTGTTAGTCACATTTGACAAACTACATGCATAGATCTATGCATTGCAAAATTTTTCTGGGCATCTCTTCATTTAGTATTCTCCAGGGCCAGCCTTAGGAGGTGTAGGGCCCAATTGGGTAATGATGAATTTCCAAGGGTTCAACTTACCGCACCCGCCTCTGATTTCCATGGAAAAAATCATTTGTAGCATATTAGGAAATGAGATTAGTTGATAGCACAAGAAAAAAAATTTTAAATGAGGCAAAAACATTATTTCCCACTAAAATCGAGTTCAGTGTTAAACTATAAATTTACCGAAAATTTTCACCATCACGAAGCAAAACTACGCTTTCTAAAAATATTCTGGCAAAAATTGGAAAGAAATTTAACAAGTTCCCAAAGAAACTTTTATCTGTTGCATGATGTTACGCTAAAAAAGATATACATAAAAAACAAATTAGTAATTAGAATTTTTTGGAAGCTGGTCACATACTTATATTTTTTCTATAACCTCTGTTGTAGAAAACACAGTCCCGTCTGTGTGGCAAGAAGACTGTTTCTTAGCTATATGGTTCTGGGCTTAGCACTACTGTGTGACACCAAATGTATCCTACTATGTCCTCATGTGTGTGTGTGGCTGTGTGTTTGTGCTTGTCCAAAAACCTGAATGAGTGTCATTGCAAAGAGATTTTCTCTTTTGAACACGAAATTTTATCTCACCTCCCCATCTCTCTCTCACTACATATACACATGCGCGCGCATATATGTATGTATACAATTCACCACACACTAAAAAATGCATATGCGTACAATCATACACATACAAGCATAAACATACATATGCATATATTCACACAAATACAAAGTCCTCAAACAAACCAAACCACTATGAAAAATAATTGAACTTTTAACCTTTGTTTAACCATGTCTCTTTGACAGAAATTCCTGTGGCCAAAATACTGAGCAATGAATTCTTTTACACACACATTTAGCTTTTTGCTTCTATCATTTTTGTTTTATTTTTGCTTTCTTTAATACATACACACAAACACACACATATATATACACACGTACATGCATAACCATATGCACACATATATACATACAATTCACCATACACTGAAACAACCACATAGGTACTCTCTCACACGCAAATATTTACCCAAACATGCCCATAAACACTTCCAGACATTCATATACATGCATACATACAACTGACCTTTACACTAAAAACATAAACAAGGCTGACCCAAGCAATTTTGGATGAATGGGTTTATCTTTTGATATCTTGTGTTGCTAAAGTGCAGAAAGTATGTTTTTTTTTTTAAAGGGGCATTCGCAGTATAGGATGTGGCCTCCTTGAGTGTGTGGGGCCCTATTGTGAGCAATTGGCCCATTCAGCTTAAGGCCAGCCCTGGTATTCTCAAATGAGCCAGAAGCTAATCAGTTCTATGTTTTTCCTTTGTTATATAGTCAGCAAACTTGCTAGTATAAATATTGTTGAGAAATAAAATACAAAATGTGATAGATTAGTTCACAATCATTATCACTCCCCAAAACTGGCTCAACAAAAGGCTATATTTCCTTACTTGTTCTTCTACTTGTACTTCAACCTCTGTTTCACAATTTCTAACAATAGGGACTCTAACTACAAACTAATTTGTTGTACTCATTTCTCCTTGTCACTGGTATGATGATGAACAGCCTTAAAACCTCATTGCTAAAACAGTGTCTACCTGGAATTTTTACTCTTCCTCTATTTACAACTATTCAGTAGTAAAATTAATACTAGCATACTAAATGTTGTGAGCTGAAAAATTTTGATTAATTAAAGTCATTCCCATGGTGAGAAAAAAACCAAAAACCATTAACTTGATTATGTAGTCAATAAATGCAATGGAGATAACCCTGAAATTTAAATTAAAAGTAATTGAAAAACAGAATGTACATTTGCAGTGAGGAATGGGTCTAGTCATAAAGTAGTGCTGTTAAATATATTCTTATCATGTTTACTATATTAGACTATTTAGAATGTATATGCTTGTGATGGTGTCAACAAAAGTTAAATCTGTTGATAGTATATGTTGTTCAAGAGAAGAGAGAATGTAGTGTTGATGCTTTATTTCCTCATGTTTCAGTGTTTGCTTCATTGCTGTTGATTTACATTAAGCTGTTAAGATCTTTACACTCAGTGGTGTGCTAGCATGAGCATGAGTTTGCATGCAAAGAAATAAGAAAGTAGTGTAAAGTGGTAATATTAGTGTAGAAGTACATGTAGTTGAAGGGTGGTGGTGAGTGAGTACATCGTTAATAAGCTTCCTATTAGTTTCTTAATTTCTGTTGTGATTTACACAAAGATTTTAATTTCTGTTCTATAGAAAACTGATAGCTTAAAGAAGAAGATACATAACTGTGTGTCATCTTTGTTACAAGAAGTAGCGTAGGTGAAACGGAATCAACATTGTAGGTGCAGGTGTGGCTGTGTGGTAAAAAGCTTGCTTCCCAGCCACATGGTTCTGAGTTTGGTCCCACTGCGTGGCACCTTAGGCAAGTGTCTTCCACTATAGCCTCAAGCTGACCAAGCCCTGTGAGTAGATTTGGTAGATGAAAACTGAAAGAAGTTTGTTATATATATATATATATATATATATATATATATATATATACTCGCTGACGTACTACGACGAAATACCCAAGATGCAGATAAGATAGAGATTTTTATTTATTTACGGCCTCAAACATCTCAATACCTTGCGCTTTCTTGTTTCTCTCCATGAAATTCAATTGAATTCAGTTGTTGTCTTAAATTCATGCTTATTCATTTTCTAAGCTTCCTAAATTCATGCTACGTTATATTCTAATCACCCAGAATTCATTGCTCTTTTAAAAAATTACGATTTATGCATTGTTGTCTCTCAAATATTTAAAATCTACAATTAAGAGCCCTCTCTACTCGCTGGCGGTACCTACCCACCACCACTACCCATTTTCCTTTATTCAAAAATTCTTATCGCTCCTTAAAATTATGGCTTTTAAGTGTTGATTTCTCAGCCCAAGAATTACAGCGTGATGTGCTGCTTGACTGGTCCCCCCTCTCCCTCTCTCTCTCTCTCTCTCTCTTTATACATATATATGATGATGATGATGATGATCTTTTCTCCCGCCATGCCTCTGTCTACCCCTCCATCCCCCTTCGTAGTTTTTTTCCTTTAAGGTCTTCAGGTTCTGGCTATATATAAATGAGAAACCCATTCTAAATTATCTCGCTGACGTACTACGACGAAATACCCAAGATGCAGATAAGATAGAGATTTTTATTTATTTACGGCCTCAAACATCTCAATACCTTGCGCTTTCTTGTTTCTCTCCATGAAATTCAATTGAATTCAGTTGTTGTCTTAAATTCATGCTTATTCATTTTCTAAGCTTCCTAAATTCATGCTACGTTATATTCTAATCACCCAGAATTCATTGCTCTTTTAAAAAATTACGATTTATGCATTGTTGTCTCTCAAATATTTAAAATCTACAATTAAGAGCCCTCTCTACTCGCTGGCGGTCTCTCAAATATTTAAAATCTACAATTAAGAGCCCTCTCTACTCGCTGGCGGTCTCTCAAATATTTAAAATCTACAATTAAGAGCCCTCTCTACTCGCTGGCGGTCTCTCAAATATTTAAAATCTACAATTAAGAGCCCTCTCTACTCGCTGGCGGTAACCCGCCCTCCCACCCCCTCCACCGGAAGTTCATTCGTCTGTCATCCCTCTGTCATCCCACCCCCTCCACCGGAAGTTTCATTCCTCTGTCATCCCACCCCCTCCACCGGAAGTTCATTCCTCTGCCATCCCACCCCCTCCACCGGAAGTTCATTCATCTGTCATCCCACCCCCTCCACCGGAAGTTCATTCCTCTGCCATCCCACCCCCTCCACCGGAAGTTCATTCCTCTGTCATCCCACCCCTCCACCGGAAGTTCATTCCTCTGTCATCCCACCCCCTCCACCGGAAGTTCATTCCTCTGTCATCCCACCCCCTCCACCGGAAGTTCATTCCTCTGTCATCCCGCCCCCTCCACCGGAAGTTCATCCCTTTGTCATCCTGTCAACCTCGGCTGTCTCCCGGAACCCATCTAGTGGCCTTGGCCATCCTCTCCCCTACCTTTGGGTAGCGCATTAAGGTTGAGAAATGTTTGCAGGTTGTAGGTAATGTTTTGCTTATGAATTCTTCCAATTGCAAGTTTTCTTTTCAGGTACACGACACTGCTTTTCCTCTTCCCAGGCTACAGGCCCACACCCCCAACACCCATACTGTTAGGATTGGCACTCTCAACGTCGGCACGCTGAAAGGTAGATCTGGTGAAATTGTTGAGATGCTTGAACGGAGATGCGTAGATATGTGCTGCATCCAGGAAGTAAGATGGAGAGGAGGTTCTGCAAGGTTCCTCACAGGCAAAGAACACAGGTACAAGATTTTCTGGGCAGGGAACACTGACGGGGTCGGGGGCGTAGGAATACTTCTAGCGGAGAAATGGGTGGATAAGGTAATCGAGGTCGTTAGAGTAAGTGACAGAGTACTTAAGATCAGACTAGTGCTTCATCATAGATTAGCTACTGTCATCTCAGCCTATGCACCTCAACCTGGGCTACCAGATGGTCTGAAAGACCAATTCTATGACACCCTCTTGCAAACTACCTCGTCGACGAGTGACAGGGACCTTCTCTTTGTGGCTGGAGACTTCAACGGTCATGTCGGACGTCGTGCTGGGGGCTTCCATGGCATACATGGAGGCTATGGCTTCGGTTCCCGCAACGAGGAGGGAACCAGACTGCTGGAGTTCTGTGATGCAACCAATCTTATGGTCTGCAATACCAACTTCAGGAAACCTGCCAGTCACCTAGTCACCTACCGCTCCGGCAGACACTCTAGCCAAATCGACTACATCCTCGCCAGAAATAGGGAAAGAGGGCGGCTTATAAATGCCAAAACCTACCCTGGCGAAGAATGTACCCCACAACATAGATTAGTAGTTAGCGACTTTGGGATCAAGGCAAAATGGGTGCCCAGAATTAGACAGGCTTGGAGAAGAAGGGTGTGGAAGCTTAAAGACCCTGCAAACGGACAGAGACTTAGAGACAAGTTACTTGAAGCATTTAACGAAATAGAAGGGGATATAGCATCATACAACGTGGAAGACAATTGGAGATTTCTGCGGGACAACCTGTTGAAAGCCACCGACCAGATTTGTGGGTGGTGTAAGGTCCCCTCCCAACCCAGAGTAACGTGGTGGTGGAACAAGGAGGTAGACAGGGCTATTAGACAAAAGAAACAAGCTTGGAAGGACTGGAAGAACGGTGGTAGCAGGGAATTGTACCAATGTGCCAGAAGGGAGGCTAGGCGACAGGTTTATTTAGCCAGAGGGGAAGCAGATAAGGAAAGATTTGCCAATGTTCTGCGCCGTGAGGACCAAAGACTCGAGGTATTTCGGGTTGCAAGACAGTGTAGGAGAGAGAATAGTGATGTTGTAGGAGAGAAATGTGTTCGCATGGATGATGGTACGCTTGCATTAAATGAGGATGCAAAGAAAGAGGTCTGGAGATGCCACTACGATAGATTGCTTAATAAAGAGAATGAATGGGAGAAAGAGAGCCTGCCTTATGTCGACCCAATAGAGGGACCAGCTATCCGAGTTGATAGTACCAGGGTAGATAAAGCAATTAAGAGTATGAAGACCGGGAAAGCCCCCGGCCCATCAGGAATCACTGCAGAGATGCTCAAAATATCTGGCAGTGTTGGCTATAGCCTAGTCACCCGTATTACGAACCAGGTGATACACGAAGGAGTCATACCCTATGACTGGTGTAGCAGCATCATAGTCAACTGCTACAAAGGTAAAGGGGACGCTTTAGATACAAATAATTACAGAGGCATCAAGCTGTTAGATCAGGTTATGAAAGTTACAGAGAGGGTCATAGCCCAACTAATTAGGGAGCGAATCAATTTAGATGAGATGCAGTTTGGGTTCGTGCCAGGTAAAAGCACTACTGATGCCTTATTTCTAGTGAGACAGTTGCAAGAGAAATACCTAGCCAAGGATAAACCTCTGTACCTGGCTTTCGTTGACATGGAGAAAGCCTTTGACAGGGTCCCCCGATCCCTTATCTGGTGGTCAATGAGGAAACTTGGGATAGAAGAATGGCTAGTGAGAGCTGTGCGAGCCATGTACAGAGATGCGGCCAGTAAGGTGAGGGTTGGAAATGAGTACAGCAATGAATTCCGGGTAGAGGTAGGGGTCCACCAAGGTTCCGTCCTCAGCCCCCTATTATTTACCATAGTCCTCCAGGCAATCACAGAGGAGTTCAAGACAGGTTGCCCCTGGGAGCTCCTCTATGCTGATGACCTTGCCCTAATTGCGGAGTCACTATCAGAACTAGAGGAGAAGTTTCAGGTGTGGAAGCAAGGTCTAGAACTGAAGGGCCTTAGAGTCAACCTAGCTAAAACCAAAATCCTAATAAGTAGGAAGGTAGATAAAACACAAACCCCTTCAGGTAGATGGCCCTGCTCAGTATGTAGAAAAGGAGTAGGTAGTAACTCTATAAGATGTACCCGGTGCAAGCTATGGACACATAAGAGGTGCAGCAACATCAAAGGCAGGTTAACTAGCAAGTTAGTTTTTGTTTGTGGCAGATGTTCAGGTGCAATAAAGACTGCAAACAAACAGGAAACAACTTCTATCTCATTCCAGGGTGAAAAACTAGAGGTAGTCGATAGCTTCCGCTATCTGGGCGACCAAGTTAGTAGTGGGGGTGGGTGCGCTGAAAGTGTAGCTGCTAGAATAAGAATAGCCTGGGCAAAGTTTAGAGAGCTCTTACCCCTGCTGGCGACAAAGGGACTCTCACTCAGAGTAAAAGGCAGACTGTATGACGCATGCGTACGAACAACCATGCTACATGGCAGTGAAACATGGGCTGTAACTGCTGAGGACATACGTAAGCTCGCAAGGAATGAAGCCAGTATGCTCCGTTGGATGTGTAATGTCAATGTGAATACCCGTCAGAGTGTAAGTATCTTGAGAGAAAAGCTGAACATTAGAAGCATCAGTTGTGGCGTGCAAGAGAGACGATTGCGCTGGTATGGACATGTGGTGAGAATGGAGGAGGATAGCTGCGTGAAAAAGTGCCACACCCTAACAGTTGAGGGAACCCGTGGAAGAGGTAGGCCCAGGAAGACCTGGGCTGAGGTGGTGAGGCAAGACCTTCGTACATTGGGCCTCACCGAGGCGATGACTACGGACCGAGACCTTTGGAAATGGGCTGTGCGTGAGAAGACCCGGCAAGCCAAGTAAGATCGTTGCCAGTGCCCCTGGACTGGTTCTTGTGCGGGTGGCACATGAGATGCACCATTTTGAGCGTGGCCGTTGCCAGTACCGCCTGACTGGCTCCTGTAGGATTTTCGAGCGAGATCGTTGCCAGTGCCCCTGGACTGGCTTGTGCGGGTGGCACATAAAAGACACCATTTCGAGCGTGGCCGTTTTCGTGCGGGTGACACGTAAAAGCACCCACTACACTCTCTGAGTGGTTGGCGTTAGGAAGGGCATCCAGCTGTAGAAACTCTGCCAAATCAGACTGGAGCCTGGTGTTGCCATCCGGTTTCACCAGTCCTCAGTCAAATCGTCCAACCCATGCTAGCATGGAAAGCGGACGTTAAACGATGATGATGATGATGATGATATACATATATATATATAAGACACAGCTTTGTGTGTGTCTTTCTGTCTGTGTTTGTCCCTCGCCACCACTGAGCTGATATCATGTTTATGTCCCCGTAACTTAGCAGTTTGGCAAGAGAGACTGATAAAGTACCAGGTTTAAGAAAATAAGTACTAGGGTTGATTCATTCAACTAAAAATTCTTCCAGGTGGTGCTCCATCATGGCCATAGTCTGATGACCAAAACAAGTAAAAGATAGAAAAAAGATTTGCATTAAGAAGTAATATCTGTAATGTCTGTATTTTGTATAGTTGCTTACAAGATTAATTCATCTCAATATCTCATTAGATATTACAGATGCATGTTTTTTAATGAGGTTAAATCCATAAATTTGAATCAAAGTATTTAACTCAGTGTTTATTGTCTGACCCAATATTTGTAGTCTGGTGCAGAATTTCACCTGCAGGAATAGAGAGAAATTGATTAAGATTTTCTTTCTCTTTCATTCTCTCTCCTTTCATTCTCCTCTCTCATACAAACATACACACAATAATGAATTTTAAAAGTAACTTATGACAGTTCAATTAAAAATATTCAATACAGCTTTTAGATTTAAATATAGTTGCATGTTTGTCATTGTCAATGTCATCATTATCATCCTCACCAAATATATGGAGACACACATAAAATACATTTACACTGTTGTTTGTTATAAAACATCATTATCTTTAAATATTAAATTATCCAACAACAATACCAGCATTAGAAAGCTAAAGAGAATTATATTTTAATTAGAAATCACAATAATTCACTGACAGGTTACGAACTTCTGATTTTTGTGTTTTGCATGCTAACATCTGATACTTTAGTCTAGAGATATAAATTATAACTAATTCATTTTCATTTGTCTTTGTCTGTTTTACAATATTATGAATCATTGAGGCATTGTTTTACAGTTGATACCCTTCCTGTCATTAACCCTTGTGTTTTTTTTTCCTAGTAAGGGATCTATTATGTCACAAGTCTTCAAAGACTCAAAGCCAGTGAATAATTTGTTGACAGGAGAAATAGTAACATCAACACTTGCAACTCGTGGGTTTTTAGAGAAGTACAAATGTTAGCATATACATGTGTGCATGCACACACACACACACACACACACACACACACACACACACACACACACACACACACATGATTTTGAGTTTCCCTCTATCAAATCCACTCAGAACACTTTAAGTGTCTTAAAGTTGCAAGTGTTGATGTTACTATTTCTCCTGTCAACAAATCATTCACTGGCTTTGAGTCTTTGAAGACATGTGACATAATAGATCCCTTACTTGGAAAAAAAAGAACAAGGGTTAATGACAGGAAGGGTATCAACTGTAAAACAATGTCTCAGTAACTCATAATAATATTGTAAAACAGACAAAGACAAATGAAAATGAATTAGTTATAATTTATATCTATAGACTAAAGTATCAGATGTTAGCATGCAAAACACAAAAATCAGAAGTTAATAACCTGTCAGTGAATTATTGTGATTTCTAATTAAAATATAATTCTATTTAGCTTTTTGGTATTGTTGTTGGATAATTTAATATTTAACGATAACGATGTTTTGTAACAAATGACAGTGTAAATGTATTTATGTGTGTCTCCATGGTGTCGCAAAGTGGAGCTGAACTGAAAACCATGTTGCTGGGGAATAAACTTTTTTTAACCAGATACCCATGCAAGTCATAGACTAACTAAATCAATGTTTATAATTTACTTGCAAAACCTTTCTCTTTTAATGTTTATTCAGTTCTTGTAATTTTCTTTATTGACTTCAGTTGAATGAACTTTCCATAGAAAAAAAAAAAAAAACAGCAAACACACACACCAAAAGAAACAAAAAATGCATTCTATTATTGAGTATGATAAAAATAAAATTAAGCAAAGGTGAGCTTGCAGCAAGCTGAGTCCATAACTCCATCTTTATAACTATTTGAAGCCATTGCACTTCACTTATCCCATTAATGGTTCTTAGAAACAGTATCAAATGACTGTTGCACTATGCCTTGTTTTTAAGCTGAAGCCTTGTGACAGTGTAATAAATCAGAATTATCAATGTGAAACTCTTAACAACAAAGAAAACTGCTCCAGTTTGAACTTACTTTAATAATTCGATGTTATTTATTAATCGAATGTCTCTTAATTTATGCTTTAATGATGCAGGCATGCAAAGTGGTCTTTGATACTGGAAAGAGCAGATTATGAAAGTATTATAGTATGATTATAAACAAAAACTTGTAAATAGAACAGAAAATATCTTAAGGTGACACAACGGAAGAGGCCAGCCATAAAAGTCAAAACAGAATATGTATTCATATATATATATATATATATATATATATATATATATATATATATATATAAATAGAGGCAAACAGGAAGATAAAAGGTGGTAAATACACTAAGGGTTTTGAGTTTCAACATAGAGCTGTTAAGAAATTCCAACTTGAAATTTGATAGAAGCTGCTTATCTTTAATATATATATAGTAGCATATCAATATAAAACACAGTTGCATAGTTTGTTGCTTTTTTAAGAATGCTTACTTTTTTTTTTAATATAATCAGAAAATTATTTCTGGTTTCTGTGACCCATGCAGGTTATGAAAATAGCTGTGTATATTGTATAAGTGCATAAGCACTTATTCAGTATATTAAATGTGTGTGTGTGTGTGTGTGTGTGGTGTGTGCGTGTGTGTGTGTGTGTGTGTGTGTGTGTGTGCGTTGTTAGGTCAGACATTTTTGAAACTTTAGCTGTAAGTTGGTATAAACTCCTATTTCTAAAGTCAATATCCATGCTCATATCTAAGTAAGAATTAAAAGATCTTTTCACTGGTCCTTATTATGTCTATGACTGGATCTAATAAACTTCTATCCATATTCACTTCTAATTCAACTGTTGTTGTTGTTGTTGTTGTTACTGGTCTTGTTAAGTCGTTAGCATGTCGGGCAAAATGTGTAGCAGTATTTTCCTGTCTTAACATTCTGAGTTCAAATTCTGCTGCAGTCAGCTTTCCCTTTCATCTGTTCTGATGAAAGAAGTACCAGTTGAACACTGGGATAGATGTAATTGACTAGACTCCTCCCTAAAAATTTCAGCACTTATACCCCATAGGAGAAAGGATTATTTATTTATTTATTTATTTTGCTGATTATTTATTTATTTATTTTGCTGTTTTCATAAAAAAAAAAAGAAAAGAAAATCCATCTGTATGAATCCAAGATGTTTAACTCTTTGGAGACTGGTTTAGTACTGTCAGCCTGTGCTGTGTACTGGTATTAGGCTGTTCTGTAACTACATAATTTTCCATACAAGGAATTTTACCATGTATTTACAGATTCTTCTTGGTGTGGCATATTTGAAAATATTGTGCTGCACAGAGCGAGACATTGCACTGCTCACACACACACACACACACACACACACACACAGTGTTTCGATGTGGTTAGTACCACTTCCTGTCTGTGACAGGTTAATATTCACTTGCAATAATGAATAATCAAGATATCTAAAATATTTTGAAACAAATCATTACCCACCTGAGAATTGTTACTTAATTCTGGATCAGCCATTATCAAACAAGCTTACGATCAATGGCAACCCTTGCTGTGACCATCACTTTCTTTTTTTATAGCCAGTGGATCAATCCAGTGTGTTCCTCCTCTTGAAGGCATAAGGGTATATAATATGAGGATTATGTGACTGCTATTTTTAGCAGGATGATTAACCACAATAATGATTGTTAATTGGCTTGTCTGAGAGAATAACATAAACTTGAGTAAAATCTATTCAATAAGTGAGATATTAAATGTTATAGAAAACATAAAATGTTTTAAGAGTCTATTTTATGAGAATTTCTGTGTTCTTATTCGTTATCACTGCAGATTTATTACCATCGTTTTCTAATTAGAGCAGTCACTTTTATGAATTGTGTAATTGTCTAATTATCATGAAGTATGCATACAAAAGTATAGATTATTGAAATGTGTATGTATGTGTGTTTGTGTGTGTATGTGTACACATACGTACACATTCACAACGGAACATGTTTTAAAAGCTTTCTTTTCTGTGAATACTCAATATTCATAACCAAGTACATTTTCACTCATTGATCAATACATTAATATATATATATATATATATATATATAAATGTTGTGTGTATGAGAGAGTATACAAACACAATACACATATAAGCTGGTTTTGCTAAAATATCCTGGGGAGAATAATTGCAACCAAATTAATTTCCTTAATTGATATGAAAGGCAAAGGAACAAAAACTATGTTAATGTATATAATTGGCAGATGATAAATACCATTTCTTTACAAGGTCTGTGTCGCTGGTTATAAGGTAGAAATGTTTATTACTTGCTTTGTGAACTTTCCTGATATCTTTTGGCCTAAACTTATTGACCTTTGTAGGCCAAGATTAAAGGGTTTGTATAACAATTGTCTAACACTTTTATCATAAATTCACACTGATTAGTTAAAATCAAATGCCTCAGGTTGATATAACTGCCAATTATATGTAAGTCATTTGACAATTTGAAGAATTGGTGGATCTTTAATTAAATGTTATAGATAATATAAAGTTCATTTGCAGAGTTAGAGTAAAATGGGATTCAGGTGAGCTGTAGACAGTTTGCAG
The DNA here is from genome assembly GCF_046866305.1 of Octopus bimaculoides. NCBI lineage: Eukaryota > Metazoa > Mollusca > Cephalopoda > Octopoda > Octopodidae > Octopus > Octopus bimaculoides. The sequence continues at coordinate 19,822,632 of NC_142941.1, read as the reverse complement.
AACAATTATAGTTGATTAGTTATAATCCAACTCTAGTTGAGTTTTCTTACCACACAGCCATGCCTTTATCTCCAATAGAAATATAATCTTACTTGTCATTACTTAGTGGCATTTGTCAGTTCTGTTAGTATAGGCATATAATACTGAGTTAACTAATTAACCATTTTGCTGCTATATTTCTGCCTTTATTTCAAATAATTTTTTAAATAATGAAGAATTTGGTAAAATAACTTTTGTAATTATCAAGCTGGCTTTGGGAACATAAGATGAAATTTTGTTGTAGAGTTTTAATTCAAATCTCTTTTAAACAAGAAGTTTATGTATAGAATCAGGGGCAGTCTGTGGAGGGTTGATAGCAGAAGATTTAAACTCCTTTCGAATCACATGGTTCTAGGTTCAGTCAAAACTGCATGGCACCTTGGGCAAGTGTTTTCTACTGTAGCCCTAGGCCAAACAAAGCATTGTTAGTGGATTTGGTAGGAAAAAAAACACTTAGAATAAGTCCATTTGTTCAGTGTAGTACATCGGCTATGCACGAATAATATTGCTTCAGGAGAAAAAATACCATTACCTTTTTATGGTAAGTTATTGCCAAGAGAGAAGATATGATGCAACTATAAAACACTTCAGTTAGTTATGCACACAGATATCTATATTTGAAGGACTATTTAACATATTTTAATATTCTAAAAATATTGTTTAGTAAAATGAAACAAGAAATCAATGATATTCTCATTCAGTAAAGTATACTTAATATATTTTTATTCTTTTGTTTACATTTTTTATAATTTCAAGGAATAGTTATGAACTTTTAAGGTAGAGATAGTGTCTAAAATTTTTAGACCAAGGAAAAAATGTGAGGTTGTGATGTTAATGTATTTTTTATGCATATTATTCTGATTAAAACTGGACTGTGGGCTTGTTTCTGTATATTTATAACCATTCTGTTGTCATATTTGATAAAGGCTGAATGAAGTGTCTGATGAGAGTATCACAACAGATTTTGGAATATAACTCTCGTGTTCATGTTTCCATTTTGGAGAATTAGATTAGTCAGTTTTGCAGCACTGTTTTCCATTTATTTTTTATGCTTTGTTTGGCCAGCAAATCTTACCAGAAGATTAACTTTCTTTCCTTTGGGCATTAATAGTATAATACATATACTAGTGTCAGTTTGTATTATCCATGTCTTAATAAAATTCATCCCATGTCTAATGCAAAAAATAATAGTAACCTTGTTTGCTTATTATTTACTCCAATATATTCATGAAAAATTAAACTCTATATGTATGTGTTCATGTAATTGTGTCTGTTTACATGTGCTGTTTGTATGTAAGAGATCAACTATCACTGCTAGAAATGAGAAAGCATAGAAGAAAATATGCAGCTTGCAGTAATGTAATGACGTAGGTTGTTGAATTTGTGTGGCTCAGATTCTCGACTTAATTTTAGGTGTATTAGATAAGATCTTTATTACTAGGTGAGAGAAACTAGTACTAGAAGCATCACATACAATAAATGTTTGATACGGTTAATGTAAAATGTAAAGGGAAATGGTTTATTATTATTTGAAAGGGAGGTATATAGTAACAAATGCTTTGGAAACTAGTATCAAATTTCTATGTAAAATATGTACAGTATACATCTGCCAGGATTGTTTTCCTGACCATGTTTGTGAGTTTATAATCTTCTTATCTTACTCTTTCTGTCTGTCTTTAATCTCTAGTTTGTTTCCTTTTTAGCCATTTTAATAAATTTTTCAGTGTTAGGATGAAGGTTATGGTTTATGCAAATTGGACATCTGCATGTTGTAGCAATTCTTTTTTCATTTCTTGAATTTTTATAATTGTATGCTTTTCCTACAAGCAGCACTGAACAATAAGACAAGCAGAGTTACCTCAGTTATTCAGAATCTCAACACAGAGGCTGTAATAGTCAGTAGTTAAGTCAGTGTTAAATAACTAGTTCTAAATAAATAGGTTGTGAGAAAAAAACAAAACAAAATAATATTAGCTAAGGATTTATATTTTAATATTTATTTTTTTGTCAGAGTTCAGGAGGAAACTGCTTATGTTTTAATGTTACTATGAAACTTACCAGTTACTTGCTGGAGTAGTGATGAGAGAATCACTTAGTGAGTGTACAATATTGTACTTTGGTTGAAGTATATGAGGCCCATGCTTCACTGATGAGATCAAAATAAAACTGAAACGTGTCAGGGATTCTGCCATACTTGCTCTTTAAGTGGAAGAAAATATATTATGTTGCTTATGATACTTTTGTTAAAAACATATGCAACATGAATAAAATAGCCACTAGTTGGAATCCGAGTCAGACTGTGAATTCAACTTGACATAGCCTTCTACCTCTACTCTATGGCAGTCACCAGAATTAATATTAATACATAAATCACACCAATCATAGACAATCTTAAATGGTTTTTAGTGGTAAGAAATCTCTTTTTCACTCTCCATCTCTCCCTCTTCATATCTCTCTCTCACTCTCTCTCTTATACACACATTGGAATCACCCCTTTCACTTGTGTGGGTGTCAGTGTGTATTGTTGTAAGTGAAGAAAAGAAAATATATGAAATAATAATAATATACCACTGCTCATTATGTTGTCATAAGTGACTAAATTGAAATTACTGTGATTTCAAAAATCCTCTGAAGGATATTTATGTTAACTGCTTGGCCTGGGAGTTGTAGCAGCCAAATATCTCCCAAAAGAAATTAGTAACTTTTAGTATTGATATCACAACACTTGGACATTATGCTGAATGCATATTGAATGCCAAACACTGGAATACTTACTAAACAAAATTTTAAAGAAGTTCAATGAATTAATGTGTTACATTGCATTGTATATTAATATATTATTATTATTCTATGTTTAAATGCCCTGTACATTATGTTCAAACCTTCCTTTACTAATGTTAAATAGATTTGATCAAAAGAAAATAGAATTTAGATTCACACAACATTCCTAGGCTTTGCACAGTCTGTTAACAATTGATCAAATAATACTATGGCCATTCCTGGAAAATGATAACAATCAGTGTGGCTTGTAAAGTGCCACTAAATCTTTTAACATAGGCATCCTTGGGGAATTTGTTAATGGAAATTTGGTTAGTACATTAACCAGGTGGATGTAATTATGCAGAAACTTTGGTGACTTGAAAATTAGCAAAACTATGAGGCCTTTTAGATATACAACTACCAAAGACTCTCTGAAAGAGTAGGTGCATTAGAATAAAAGTAAAACAATTTCCATTGGTATTGACAATGTGTATACAGTTGTTTGATCAACAGAGCCACCTACTCATTGAATTTGTGTGTAGTTCACTGAACATTACACAGATTGTAGTGCCAAACAAGTTCACAATGACAAAGTGATGAGGCTAAACCTTTAAATTGCTGAGACATTTCATCCAACAAGCACAATTTTTGTCTATTCACTTTCTCTCACAAGGCTTGTAATTAAACCAGATTGACCTGAGGCCATGGTACAACATGCTACAAAGTACAATCAGACCCAGGACTTCATTATTGCAAAGTAAACTTCTTAACCATTTGGCCATGCTATATTCTGCATGTCTACAATAGTTCTAAGAGTTTTAATGTCAATCCTAAGGGCAGTGGTTCTCATCCATTCTTTGCTTATGAACCCTGTTAATTACTATTTTACTCTACTGGACCCAAATAGCCATTCAATGAATATGAAAAAAAAAAGTTCCTACTGTATTTTTATAATTAAATATTAGGATTTTTTTGTTTCTATATTTAGACTGCACCCATGCTGGGGCACCATCTTGAATATTTTTTCTAGTCAAATTAAGTGACTTTAGAGCTTATATTTTGTTAAGCCTGATACTTATTCTATTGGTCTCTCTTGCCAAACCGCTAAGTTATGGGGATACAAACACACCAACACCAGTTGTCAAGCGGTGGTGGGAGGGACAAACACAGACGAAGACATATATATACATACATACATATATATAAATACACACACACAATGGGCTTCTTTCAGTTTCCATGTACCAAATCCACTCACATGGCTTTGGTCAGCCTGAAGCTATACTAGAAGAGACTTGCCCAAAGTGCCATGCAGTGGGACTGAACCCATAACCATATGTGGTTGTGAAGCAAGTTTCTTACCACACAGCCAAAATTAAAATATATTGTATATTATAAAAGTATAAACAATTTACTACAGATAAATTTTAACAACAAAATCTTATGTGGACTCCCAAGGGCCATATGGATCTCAGATGAGGACCACTGCCTTAGAGCCTACTATTCTTAGTGATTACCCTTCTAAACTGTATCAGGAAACATCATCCTATGTCACACGCATTTAAAATAAGAAAGTCAAAGCACTAATTAACTTACAAAATACTACATCAAAATAATTATGAACTATGCAAGCCCTCCCATCCTTAATTTTTGTAGCAAGAGCACACACGTGTGCGCACTCACACACACACACGCGTGCGCACACACACACACACACACACACACACACACACACACACACACACACAGTCATTCACACTTAAGCTCCAGGTAGACATGGCTGTTTTCTGTGTTATTGCATGTTCAACATCTCACAAATGCATCTCACACAGTAACAACACAGCGTACCAGCAACCACCACCTTCTTCGTTTCAGATAAATACAAAACATGTAATCTATATATCTAAGAGAATCTTGGCTCTGATATATTAAGTTCACCTTCTCTCCACCCTCCACAGCAATCACCACCCAAACTGGCAGACATTAAAACAGTCAGCAAAGTAGGTACAACATGCTCACCGGCTTCCCACTCCCCCATTCCCATACCACCAAATATTGTTTGATGGAATGCATGAGGCACTCTGAGAACAAGATGAAACAGTTGTCTTGATATATTTGGCTCTAAACTTGAAATGCTAATTAAGAAAGAAGAAAAGAAAAGGAAAAGAAATCACTCACAAAAAAATGATATGCACAAAAGGTTTTAACTGAATTAGTGTTGTTATTCTCTCTAACTGCCAGATGAAACATTTGAATATATGCCAACTGCCCACATCTCTGAAAACTTTCTTGATATTACCTAAAAATAAGTAGTAGATGATTCAAATAATCATCCCCATTGTGGCTAGGAACTGGTATAGTTTTTACTAAATGAACAATGATGAATGCTTCATTCTTGATAATATATAATTTGAAGGAAAAAATATAAACAGAAAACAGAGAAGCAAGAAACAAAACTTATTGTATTCTAGCAATTTTTTTCATTTCATAAATTTTTCCATTTCTTAATTTCTAATTTATATTTATACGTGACACACACACACACACACACACACACACACACACACACACACACACACACACACACATGTATGTATGTACGCACACATTTAAATATGTGCATTTATGTACAATGGATATCTATCTGTCTAGTTTTGCTGATAAAAATGTTAAGCATATGTATATTTATGAATTGTACATATGTCTGTTGTGTTAACATATGTATTAGCTTGGTCTAAGGAAACATTTTTTATAGAGGAATAGATTCTCCCCATTTACCAAGATCTTATGTAAATGAGCCTTTGTATTAGAAAAAGGCAGTGCAACAACTTTGGTGTACATATATGATAGTGGATATGTTTAAAATTTGTTAATTTTATTTCTTTGACTTTTACATTGAGTGAAAGCTTGTTACTTCATTACAAGTTATCTGTACTTAACACTTTAAGAAACATATATCACTTCTCTTGAGTATCTTGTTCTTTCATTATATTATAAACACCTTTATAATCAGTTTTTTGTAAAGTATCTGGCAATCATTTCTGAGAGAGAGAGAACATTGTTTTACATCTGTAGCATATAACTATGACTACCTCATCTTCATCATGATTATTAACGCCTCCCCACTATTACCACGATCGCTTTCTATATTGTCTCAATCTGAGAATGTCTGTAGTATTGGTGATGATGGTAATTTCTCTCATAGGCTCAAAAATAATGTAATTGGGGGAGATTTTGGGGAAGATATAACATTTGTACTATTTTCAAATGCAGCAGTAAATACACAAATGGAATAATTTCTGTTGAGAATCTAAATTACATCTTAGGCTCACATTGTTGAAATGCTGCTACTAAATAATCTGTACCTGTATATATAATGACTATTATGCTTTAGATAAGGTATGGGTATATGAGCCAATGTAATAGCCACTTGATCTGCTAGAAATAGAAACCAAATTTCGCTCAAATTACATGCTACAGTTTCCTAGAAAAGAAAAAAGACAAGATGGTCAGAACTGGAATGCCTTTGATCAAATTACTTATCCTTGATTTATTGACCTGGAAAGATAGCCTGCATAAATGTACTTAAAAATATATATAGTATTAACCAGATAGGAACCATAGTGCTAAATTAGACAAGAAAATATCTAGTAAACTAATCTAGATACTATAAAGTATCTAGTGTAGTTTAGCACTATGGCTTGTACTATACTCTTCTTTCCCATAATTATAATAATGATTTCTGACTTTGGAAAAGAGCCCACCAAATTTTGTGGAGAAATATTATTGATTAAACTGAACCCAGTATTTGATTCTTACTTGTTATATTGATTATGAAAGATGAGAAGTGATATCGACCCTGATAAGATTTGAACTTAGATTATAAAAGGCATTTTATTTTCTGCTTTACTGGTTTTGCCATCCACTCTTATAACAATGGAGTCATGACGTCATTGTCAACTTGAGCTCTTTAATAATATTCTTTTACTTCTTTTCGTTAGTGAGATAAACTGTTTACATGAGGAAGATTGTTTGCATAAACTCAGGTTTTAATTGATCAATTTATTGATCCTACAAGTGTGATCAAATTTCTGTATTAATGGTGATGCCTATTGGTTTATTGATTTGTCTGTATGCTAGAAACAGAACTGATATTAAATGATCAAAACACTGTCAGTATATCATTAGCATATTGTTACTATTGCACTTTAGGATAAATTATATTCATTATACTCTTGAGAAACTACCAACTTTTTTTCATGTTCATAGCTAAACTTTATTCAACACATCTTCAGATTTCACTGAATGTATTTCTATTAAAACTTGTTGTGAGGTTATAGTTTTGGTGTTCTGCTATTGATGTTTAGTTATGGACAAGCCTTGACTGAGCAGATTTCTAATCAAAGGAATTCAAACCATGATGGTAGCCCATTCTTTGTTTAAGATGGATAATATATTCAGGACAACATACATCCTTCTCCAAATTTTAGCATGTTCACTATGAACATCACAATTTTCTATTTATCCTCCATTCAAAGCCAAAGTTTCAGTATGGCTATCATTATTATTGATTTACTCCATTTTACTCAAAAGTTTTACTCACTCCCATGTGTGTTAAAACATTTGCATGCTGTGAGTATATTTTATTTTGCAATTGAGAGTTGTCGTCTTTTTCCCTAATCTTTCATTCATAATGTGTGAGTTGGACCTGTTGTCAGCTAAACCAGGTAAGTAGAGGTAATATGCCTTGCTCAGTTTTTCATATATATGTATATGTCTATTTGAGCATGCATATTAATTCTGCTTGTCCTAGCTGACCTAGCTCATACACATACAATCACATAGGCATGGCTTGTGTGGTAAGTAGCTTGCTTTCCAACAACATGGTTTCAGGTTCAGTCCCACTGCATGACACCTTGGGCAAGTGTCTTCTATTATAACCTTGGGCTGACCAAAGCCGTGTGAGTGGATTTGGTAGACGGAAACTGAAAGAAGACCGCCATATATATATAGTCATGTGTGTGTTTGTGTTTGTCCCCCCACCATTGCTTGACAACTGATGTTGGTGTGTTTACATCCCTGTAATGTAGCAGTTCAGCAAAAGAGATCAATAAAAAAATACCAGGCTTACAAAGAATAAGTCCTGCGGTTGACAATAAATACCAGGCTTACAAAGAATAAGTCCTGCGGTTGACTTCTGTGACTAAAACCCTTCAAAGCGGTGCTCCAGCATGGCTGCAGTCAAATGGCTGAAATATGTAAAAGAACACATTACAATAAAACTCAATTATATGTACTAGCATTTTTCTGTACTAGTGGTTTTCTGCTAGTCACTTCATTATATTTTCACATTTGATTCTCAATTCTAATAATTTTTATGATATTTTATGTCTAATTATTTCTTTGTATAATAGTGCTCACTTGCGTAGTAAACATTCTTTCATTATTTTATCAGTCTCTTTTTTAAATAAACATCAAAGTAGTCCAACTACAGAGGGGGAAGCAGTTTGTCAAGTTTTACCTTCCCCTCAAAGCAACATAGAGATTTCAATTCAGCAGCTCATCTGTAAGCTTTGCAGTGTGTGTGAGAAAGAGAGAGAGGGATTGAGAGAGAACATTGCAAACAATGAATGAAATAAAACATGAAATGAAAATATTGTATAAATAAAAGGGCATAACTACAGATGTACACACCCCTGATTTTGTTTTCTCATAACATCCAGAAAAATGGATACTTTTTAACGAAGTTTTCTACAAATACTGCTTAAATGTTGTGACTTCAGAGTATATAGGGATTTATGGGAAAGAATTTTTTGAGGGGTTGGAAAGAGGAGTTTCAGAAAATTTACATGATCCGACCCATTTTCCCTGATAACTTTCAGGAAAATGGGTATTTTTTAATGAAAGTTTATACAAATACCTTTCAAACAGTATAAATTATGACTATAAAGAAATTTGTGTGAAAAATTTCTTCCGAGGGGTGGGGAGAGGAATTTCAGTAAAACGGAGTTTGGAATCAGGAAGACTCTGTTTTGACTGGGATTTTCTCCATTTTTTAAAACCATAGCCTTCAAAATGATGGGATGGAGGGGTGGGGGAATCTTTGTATGAAAAAAGTTTTGAAAATTCTTTTTTTACAACCCTCCTTCCCTCATCATCCCACTCTGGACCTATTTTGGCCAATTTTTTCTGTGCTTCCATGAGAGGAACCTTTTGGGGAAAAAGGTTTTTTAAATTGTTAATATTTTCAGTGGAAAAAGTGAGTGATTTAAGGGAGATTTGACTATTGTTCCTAGCACATCCAAAGACAACCCTCCTTGTTTCTTTATCACTCTCACATGTATTGATGTTTTTCATTATTTTACTCCCCATAAATACATTTATATGCCATAAAAAATCAAATTTGAAAATTTATGATTTTTTTTTTTTCGCAACCCCACTCCCTGCCCCCAATTGTGTCTGTTTATAATTTGAAATATTCAAGAGCCTGAGAAGGTCATTGCCGGCATTTATCCACAGTGATTTAAAATAAGAGTTACGTAAACAATAATTCATTTTAATAGCATTCTTTTCTGTTAGAAAATGTTTTTTTCTTACACACACACACACAGCCTTGCTTGATTGAGGTGGGGGTAAAAATTTAGATTACAATTTTCTTTTTGTTGCTTATATCCCACCAATGGACCATGTGTGGGTTACCTCAGCATTATCATTCCATAAAATGTGTGTAATAGGAGAAAAATATTGAAAAAACATTAATACATGTGAGAGTGAAAATGGAGGGTAGTTTGGGTTGTGCTAGAAGCAACATCCAAACCTCCCTTGAATTGTTCACCTTTTCCTCTGGAAATATTTATCATTTTTTTTTATTACCGAAATGGCTCCTCCCATGGTTAATTTTTAAGTTTAAAAAAATGGCCAAAATCGGTCTGGATAGTTATTTTTGTAAGTTCCAAACAGCCATAACAACAAAATTACTTAATTTTTTTTAAAAAAAATTACACTGGTGTATTAAAAGATTTTAATTCAATCAATGTTTTTACATTACACATATAGAATAAACTGTGGGTTTTGCAAATAGCAAATTAAAACTTGAAATGAAAACATTGATATAGAGAGTAAGAGACTTTGCAAATGAAAACGGAATACTCCGCAGTGAATGCAACGAATATTTAAATTTGTGAAAAATTGGAATTAAAAAATTCCACAAACTTCAGAAATCGAAATTATAGGAAATTTCTTGGAAAATGAATTTATACAAAAATTTCCAGACAGTCAAGCCTTGAATAATTGCTTTCTTTTAGTAACTGCTACATACCTATTTAATAAGCAGCTTTCTCCATTATAATATAGATGTGAAGAGAGTGAGGGTACATGGAGATATAGCTATATGAAAAGAAAAGTTTGCTTTGTGACCATGTAGTTTCAAGTTCTAATTCTCAGTGTGGCTCCTTGAGCAACTGTCTTCTATTATAGCTTTAAGTGAAATTGGTAGACAGAAACTGTGTGGAACCCATTCATATACATGTGTGTTTGTGAGTGCATGCATACATGTTCATATATGTGTAGTAATGCTTAATTGTGTGTGTTTTTTGCAGACATTGTTTGGATAATAGGAGTGTCATGTTTACATCTCATGTAAATAATATGCCTTGTTGTTTGGCAGTTTTGAAACATGAAAAGTAGAGGAATACAAATACTTTGCTGAAAAACAAATAAGGATTGGCAACAGGAATGATCTTCATTCATAGAATACTTCCTCTGTAAGTGTCATGAGCCCTTGCTAGCATAGAAGAAACAGGTGCAAAAAGGGTGTTTATATATATATATATATATATATATATATGTGTGTGTGTGTGTGTGTGTGTGTGTAGGCGCAATGGCCCAGTGGTTAGGGCAGCGGACTCGCGGTCATAGGATCGCGATTTTGATTCCCAGACCGGGCGCTGTGAGCGTTTCTTGAGTGAAAACACCTAAAGCTCCATGAGGCTCCAGCAGGGGATGGTGGTGAACCCTGCTGTACTCTTTCACTACAACTTTCTCTCACTCTTACTTCCTGTTTCTGTTGTGCCTGTAATTCAAAGGGTCAGCCTTGTCACACTGTGTCACACTGAATATCCCCGAGAACTACTTTAAGGGTACACGTGTCTGTGGAGTGCTCAGCCTCTTGCTCGTTAATTTCACGAGCAGGCTGTTCCATTGATCGGATCAACTGGAATCCTTGACGTCGTAAGTGACGGAGTGCCAACAACAACAATATGTGTGTGTGTGTATATATATATATATATATATATATATGTATATGGACGGTTGGATGTCAAGTCATGACTGAGTAAGACCACTTCTTAAGCACAAGTAAGTCCATGAAGTTCCTGTGCATGAATTTGCTTTGAGTGGATGAAGTGTTGCACAGCACTGAATCCACTTTTCATTGCAATCAACATTAAAAACCAATGGCACAACAGAAGTTGAGATGACCAGAAACCAACTGTGCTTCAGGTGTTTTTGTACAAGTTTACCTTCTCCTACAAGGAGGTTCTAACAAAAACTAGAGTTATTTCACTCTCAGTGCCAGATAACCCATAGCTAGGACCCTGACAGGCACTACTACTTCAGGTCAGAGTAGATCTGGAAACATTAGTGGCTAAAAGGTGGTTCCACACTCCTCGAGGCCCTGGAACTCCCATACCAGATGCAGTTGAAAGTTGTACTCAGAACATGCACACACATATGCAGACATATATGTGTGTGTGTATATAAGAATTATAATATGAGAAGATTGAATGAACAGGTTTTTAATCACTACAATTGTTTCGGCACTTCAGTATCAGCTGGTAATTGCTGAAAGTTAAATATACTATACACATTATTGTATTAATGATCCAACATAACTGCATGCATCTGGTAGTCGATATCTGAAGAAGAACTTTGGAAAGCAGGCTATAAGGTTACCCAGATAATATTGAATTATATATGTATTGTCAATCATCATCATTTGTTAACATCCCTTTTTCCATGCTGGTGTGGGTTGGATGGTTTGACAAGAACAGATAAGCTAGAGGGCTCTACCAGGCTCTATGTCTGCTTTGGCATGGCTTCTGTAGCCAGATGCTCTTTTTAATGCCAACCACTTAATAGAATGTGCTGGGTGCTTTCCACGTGGCACCAGCACCAATGAGGTTGCTTAGTACCCACAATGGGGAGAGGGAGAGTTAACTGTAAAACTCACCAAATGATATACACAAAGACACATGCAATTAACTCTGTAAAACTGATCTAAAAATAGATACATAAGTATATATAATATATATGTATATATTTATTCATTCAAAGCTGATGCTTCATACTGTTACTACTCCAATTTTCCTGTTTCTATCATGTTCTTCAAGGAACATGATAGAAGCAGGAAAGTTAGAGTAATGATGGAATGGAATTTCAGCTTTTGAGAGTGAATGACTAAATTGTATTGTGCATGCATATTAGTGTGTGTGTGTACAGACACACATTTTCCTTTACTAATACTTTGCTGCAAATGAAATAAATTAATGACAATATCAGAAACTTGTTAGTAGTATTAAGAGGATATTTAAATACACATAGCACTCATGTGAAATTGTGAGTTTGTTAGACTTTAACACATTTCTTTCTCTGTTTCTTCTGTAACAATTCCTAAACACTGGGTTTTTCATGACTTTATACAATACAACATTTTCCTGTTTATTTAATTTTTTTTTTTTTTTTTTAAATCTAAAACATTGAGTCGGGTTGTGATCTCTTTGCATTCCATTCTGCTAGATGTACTTACTTCACTTGCTTATGGCAGCCCATCAAAAGTGATGACAGTGCCGATCCAAGATATTCATCCTCCTCCACCTACTGCACATTGTTTCTCATGGGAGTGGATGTGGCAGACAAAACTGATGCAAGATGGGCAGATCCTGTTGCACTGAAGGCACTGAAAGTGACCCCGAACAACAACTGCAGGGACTTAATGACAACATCTCTTCTTCTCTTCATACAATCTCCTGTGTGTGGTTTCAAAGCGCTCTACTCCAGCATCACACATGTATCTCCAAGCCTTCCAATTAACAGCCAGGGCCTTTGCTAGATGTACTCCATTTTTAAATGTTAATGGTACTACTTTTCTTTCAAATGTGTGTTTCTAGTAAAGCTATTTAAAAGTAGCCAGTTTGTCTTTTACCTTTTACTTGTTTCACTCGTGAGCCATGCTGGGGTACCCCTTGAAGAATTTTAGTCAAATGAATCGATCCCAGAACTTTTCTATCAGTTCCTTTTGCTGAACTGCTAAGTTACAGAGATGTAAACACACCAATATCAGTTGTCAATTGGCAGTGGGGACAAACAAATACAAAGACACACACACATAGATATATATATGGTGGGCTTCTATTAGATTTTGTCTACCAAATCCATTCACAAGGCTTTGGTTACCTAGAGGCTATAAAAGAAGTCACTTGCTTGCCCAGTGGGATTGAACCTCGAACCATGTGATAGGGAAGCAAGCTTATTAACATGCAGTCATGCTTGAAGGAAAAAAATATATATATTTCATTGCTGTGTGGTTAAGTTTCTTTGCAAGCACATCATGGTCTTGGGCTCACTCAGGCTGAACTGTATCTTGGGCAGGTGTTTTTCTATGTAATATGATTCCTGACTTTTTTGGTCCATGTTTATACATTTTGTCTCATACATTTTTTCCTCACTCCTTTTTGTCCTCAAGAAGACGAGAAGACTCTGTTTGAGATACATTCAGCTCAATTTCTTATTATATATATGTGTGTGTGTGTGTGTGTGTGTGTGTGTGTGTGTGTGTGTGTAGATGCCTCTGATGAGAACCCAATGGGAAAATAAGTGTTTCAATTTTTGTATTTGGCTTGCTAGATTCTTGATGCAAATCTTTGTGTTGAAACATATTTTGTTTGTCTCAGGAGGGTCATTATGCCAATAATAAATACATGGATTGGTTCTGTTTCACTTCCTTTATCATTATTAGTCAATTGGTTAATCATTTAATGAATTAACTAATCAATTGTTTAGTCAATCAGTCAGTCTACTATGTTTGTCAATGTCCTTTCATTGCCATTTGCAATTCTCATCAATGAGATACCCTCTCTACTCCATGTCTACTTCAGGTCTAGACCTGGAGTAGAGACAGCTTATCATTAGTGAGATTGCAAATGACCACAGAAGGACTTTGACAAACCTAACTGATGAATTGACCAAACGATTTAATTGGTTAACTAATTAAAGAAATGAAGCAAAACCTTTATCAATTAAATGACCTTTCTGAGATCCAACAAAAAGTGTTGCAAATTATTTATTATTCCTTTTGTGTTTACATTTATTATATTCATATTGTTACATATATTTATGCATGTACTAACATGGCACACATGTTCACATACAAAGCAACATTATGCATGTGTAATGTTGAGATTTCTTAAATTCTAATAATTTTTATTCTTGTTGGAAGTTAAAAGTAAAGTGGTTTCTGAAGAGTCTTTGAAGAGTGTAAAAAAAGGCACAGCACAATGTTTGTATAGAAAATTGAAACACAATGTTTGTGAAAGTCTTATTTTTTTTTATCTGTGGCCAAGAATAGAGAATATCTAAAAGAAAACCCTATATTAACCTTGTTAATCAAGCAACTATGTTTTCTTTTTAATTCTTCACACACACACACGCACACGCACACACACACACACACACACACACACACACACACACTATGCAAATCAAAAATCAGCCTTTTACTATGTTTTCAACTTCCTTGTCCATCTTTGGCCAATACACATAACTGCGCATAAATGTTTTCATCCTTATGATTCCTGGATGTCCAATATGAAATTCTTTCAACATTCTTTTTGTAAAGTCTCAGGTATCTCTACCCTTTGACCATACATCAGTATGCCGTAACATGTTGTATACATGTTTACCTTTTGCTGTTTTGTTTTGCTGAACCTATTTTTGTTTTCTTTAGCTGATCACAGAGTTTATTTTGTTTCATTAATGAACTTATCTTTTGACGCATATCGCTTTATCTCCTCAGAGTCATTAGTAACTCTCAAACAAGGTTCCACATTGTGTTTAATTTCCCCTTCGGCTCTTAGGGCTGCTATTATTGTGTCCTCAAATGGTTTGCCATTTCTGAGTAATAACCTGGATAAGCCGTCAGCATGTCCTAGCTTTTACAAAGATAAATATTCCATTGCATAGGTGTAGTTTAGTAGTATGGTGCCCCATTGCTGCAACCTATTTGCTGTATGTACTGGGATTCATTTCTTGGATCCATAAATTGTTAGCAACAGGCAATGGACTGTTTGTAGTCTAAATTATCTGTCATGTATAAACTTGTGGAACTTTTTTATGCCAAATATAATCGCCACTGTCTCTTTTTCAATTTGGCTATAATTATTTTACACTCGCAATAACGTCTATGATGTGTGAGCTATGGCCTTTTGGCTGCCATCTTCACATTTGTGTAGGAGTATGGCACCTACTCTGTACTCACTAGCACCTTTTGCCAGTATCATTTCCAACTTTGGATGGAAGTATGTAAGTGACAAATCTGAAGATAACATGCTTTTTAGTTCCTCAAATGCCTTTTCGCATTTTTCTAACCAAAACCATTTGGCATTCTTTTTTAACAGCTCATTTAGTGGAGCCCTTGTGTTGTGTATGTTCAGGATATGTACTTAATAGTAGTTTACTAAGTCTGAAAATGCTTGTAACGATTTGATGTTCATTAAGGATGGCGTATCCCATATTGCCATCACCCTTGATGGGTCTGGCTTTTGTCCCCCTTTCGTCAGTTACTTGACTTAAATATTTGATTTTTTTCATAAAAAATTTACACTTTTCCTCAGTTAGTCTAAACCCATATTTATTTTTTTTCGAATACTTTTTTAATATGTTTGAAGTGTTTCTCCACTGACTCACTCTTTATCAAAATATCATTGAGATAAGCGATAGTGAAGTTGCAATCATTTAACATTGCGTCCATTACTTGTTGGAATATGGCAGGTGCCACTTTTATTCCAAAAAGAAGCCATTTGAATTTATACAATCCATGATGTATGTTGATTGTTAAAAGGTGTGCGCAATCTTTCTCTACCTGTATCTGTAGATAGGCCTCCAAGGGGTCTAACTTTGAGAAAAATTTTCCTTCATTTAGTTTTGAGAACACTTCTTCAGGGCTTGGTAATGGATAATTGTGTTTGACTAAACAGTCATTTGATCCAGTTGAAAAGTCTGCACACATTCTTAGTTTATCATATTGTTTTCTTTACATAAACCGTTGGAAATGCCCAATCTGAATGGTCAACTTTTTCAATTATAGCTTGACTTTCTAGCTTTTCCAGTTCTTTATTGACATGGTCTAACGCTGCAAACGTTCTGTTTGGGCCTAAAAATGGGTGTTGCCTTTTCTTTTACCGTGATCTTCACTTTTGTTTTAGTGCAGCAGCCCAACCCTTCTAAAAAGACATTTGGAAACAATTTTTAAATTTTTTCTTTCAGTTGGGTGACTTCATTCAAATTTTTATCTGTGCCAACTACATTTTCACAGAAAATACTAATGGGGGTATCTGACATTTTAAATAACTCTGTGTATTCTGTGCCAAATAGGTTTAGTGAAATTTTCAACATATAAATAATTGTCCTTTTCATTTCACCTGAAAAAGTTACATTGCAAATGCATTCACTGATGAAATATAATTTCTTTCCTGTAACACAATATGCTACTTTATTTGATTTAAATAATTTCAGCTTGCCGATTTGTCACCATGTTTCTTCATTTATGATAGTGATATCACTACCCGTGTTTAATTGCATTTTGACTCCAGTGGTTTCAATTCTCACCTTGATGAATTTTCTGTTTGTTGTACAAGCTTTTTTTCTCTGATGACAAACTATTTATTTTTTCTCGTTTGGTCTAATTTTTTGTCATCTTAGTTCTGCAGTGCGATTTAATATGTCCTGTGTTTCCACAATGAAACCACTTTGCTTTTTTGAATGGACACTCTTTCCTCAGGTACCTACCACTGCATGCCATACATGGGTTTATCTCCTGTTGTATAATGTGTTTTTTGTGAAACACTTGATCCATCTTCCTATTCTTCCAGACTGGTTTTTATCTGTAAACAATCTCTGCATTGTGTTTCCTTTGTGTTGTGCCTTATTCTTAATATCATATCGCCCTCTTCTGACAGTTTCTGGAGAGTTATATCCTGGTTCATTTCCAGCTTTGTGAGAATTTTCATTCTGACTTCTGCATCCTTTTTAGCAGTAAGTCCCTGAACAGAAATCAGGCATTTGATTTAGTTTGGAGTTAGTTTATCCAGTTTAAATCTCTTGCACTCTCTGTTCACTCTACCCGCATATGTGGTAAAGTCTTTGTCATCGCTTTTCTCAGGGTTCAAACACTTCCAATGTGTGTTGAACAACGATGTTTTTTCACTAAACATCCTGCATAAAATGTCAGTTGTGTCAATGTCAGAAACTTTTTTGGCAATATAAAGTTACAGTACTTTTTGTGCTCTGTTATTGCCAGTTCCCGCATTTTCATTTTGTCTGTCCAATCTTAGCATTCTTTTTTGAGAATTTGTTCAAACCTTTGGTAATATGTCTCGAAGGTGACTCCTTCTTCCAGGTCATATTTCAATTCATTTATCGAATTTGCTACATGGTCTGGCGAAAACCAACATGTTTTGTTACCAACTTCATTAGCTGTAGCATTTGTTGCTGTAACATTTGTTCTTTGAGTTGTTGTTGTTGTTTTTGCAACTCAACTAGACACTCTAACAAGTTTTCCATAATTTTACGGATTTTTCATAAAATATGTACAACAAAAATGCTAGTTACTCTTCTGTTGAGTTTTTAATTTCTCCACATGAAAATTTTTCAACGTCATCCACATGAATTGTTTATTTTCTTATCAAAAAAAATTTTTTTTTTTTCCAATGTTGTCTGCATGAATTGTTTATATCCTCATCACCACTGTTATAATGTGGATCCTCATCCACTTGTATGTTATTGTTGGCACTGTAATATTCTTGTCACCACTATTATGTTGTGGTAGTATTCTGCATGTTATTATCTTTGATTCACCTATTGTACTATCGCTGATAGCTCTGCAAGACAATGATTTTGAAACGTCTACCTTGACGGTAACTCAAACTTGTATATAACACGTAACTGACATTGACTCCAGCTGAGAACTCAAACAACGACTCTTCTGCTACTGGCTTCCTACAACTGACTATCTGTCTGACTTTATAGTGTCTGGCTTGTCATGTAGGAAGGGGAGTACCATTTTCGCTACAACATATATAAATTGCAGGTATGGTTCCCAATCACACTGGCCTTGGCAAATGACTTCTACTATAGCTCTCAGCCAACTAAAGCCTTGTGAGTGGATCTTGTAGACAGAAACAAAAGGCCTTTTGTGTATATATATACATATATGTATGTGGTAAGGAAACACAAACATACACACACACACATATACATGCATACATACATGCATGCATACGTGTGTGTGTGTGTGTGTGTATACATATATATATACACACACACACACACACACACACACACACACACATTTATTCATACATGCAATATACACATAAAGAAATACATTAATCTGTGAACACTATCAGTTCAATTTCTCTATATTGGCTGGGCTTGGGAGGAAACTTGAGATATATATGTATGAATGCATATATTCTTATTGATTTTATGAAATGATTAGGCCAAGATATGAAGTTAGTACTTTTTTCTGCCTTTATCGTTCTTACCATTTTCATTCTAGCCATAAAAGTGATCAATGAAAATGATAAAGATGAGAATGGCATGGCTGGGGCCTTGGGATGAAATGAGGATAATGTTGGGAATCATGATATTAACAAGGAGAAAGAAGTTAATTTGGAAAATACAAAAGAGATTCAGTACAAACATTGCTGCCATCATTATCATCATCATCATCATGAAAAATAATCTCACATATACTTTCACATAATTGTGGGATGGAATTAAATCATCAACAACCCTAGTTTTGCTATTTAGTATTTATTAGTTTTTGATCATGCTTTCACAATATTAGGATTCACTGTTCATTTATAAACATAGCTTGGTGACTGTAGATAAGGAATCTGAAACATTCTCAGAGGTTTTACAATTGAGTGGATTCCTGTTGTACTTTCTGTAAGCCTTATCGTTGGGACTGGAGATCAGCACTGCAAGCTGACACAACATGTAACACTGATCCAGCTGATTACAACCATATACTTATACTTACACTGAAGTATTTACAACTACTAACTGGATGGATACATGGGTGTCAGATGTCTTGGCCACTATTCCGAGCCAGTAATTGGATATGAAACACCATCTCCCTGGCTGTTAGTCTGACATTTTTAATTTGGTCATATGTTGACAAGTTAGACAAGTTGAGTTTGTTTACCTACACATTAACTACATTGCTTCATCCCTAACTGAAGTTATTTTGATCATAATTATTGAAGCAGCTTACTTGGATGTTTTTGCATGGCTGGAAGGAAGGGGTGATTAAAACTACAACAGTAGGCATACATACATTCATACACACTCACGCCACACACGTTTGTATGTCATATAATTGATAAATATGTAAATAGGCAGTTATGTAGATAGAAGCATATAGTAAAGGCAACACCCAGCTTAAAATATAATTAGTTAATAGATGGAAAATTTTATGGCATTCCTAATACACGCCTTCCATTCATCTCTGTCATCCATGGCATTTTTTAAGCTCTTGGATAGTGCATTCAGTTTCTTCTAGCTGATGGTTGATGTAGATTTTTGCTGGTCTACTTTTTCCCTGTTTTCTCTCAGAAGGTTGTCACAGGAGAACTTCAGCCACTAACTCCTCCTTGTTATGCCAGCAGTAACCAATAAATTTCAGCCTGTGCTTTCATATTGTTTCTGTGATATATTGTGTAGCTCTTTGTTAGTCATGTGTTCACACCATGAGATTTTTAGAACAGCATTGAGCAATCTGATATACATCCCATTCAGAATTTTCTGTATGGGAGCTGTTAAGTGTCCATATTATAAAACTATAAACTAAAATTAATTCAACTGCAGACCTGAAGAGGTCTTTTTATTCAGATAATCTGATAAAATGGTGCAGTCCTAGAGTTTCTTCTTGTAGCACTCCAGCAATAATCTTAGAACATAAAACAAAAATAGAAAGAAAATTAATGAAATGTGCATGAAATTTTTAAAATTAGTTTTAGGGTGTGCTTTCAATAATTATATAGCAATTAACATTCTTGTGTATATTCCGAAAGTTTATACAGTATATAGGATAATTGTTGAGTGTACTAGTTTGCTGGTTGTCAGTATTGCCGATTAGTCTCAGTTAGTCCTACTTGCGAGGGTTTGAGAAAGTAGTAGATGGTCAAATGAAACATTTTGTTGACATTTTTGCCATCACATCTTTGTAGTTATTTCTATCATCACATTATTGTAGATATTTTGTTGAGCAACTTATTTCATAAAACATGGGATTTTGCTATTTCTTGTACATTAAGCAACCATGTTGTGACTGTCTCATTAGCTTGACCTCGTTATTAAAATGAACAATTACAGTAGTCAACAGTACACCATAAGAACAAAAACACAGTGTACTGAATATTATAAAGTAAACTTAGATTGCTGTTTGCGATCTTTGCGAACTTAGTTTAACCAACAACATCATCATCATTGTCTAACGTCCATCTTCCATACATGCATGGGTTGGACTATATTTACGAATAGTGCAGAAATGAATAAAAAAGCGTTTTAGGAACAATTCTGATCAACATAATTGTGCTCCCTCTCTCTCTCTCTCTCTCTCTCTCTCTCTCTCTCTCTCTCTCTCTCTCTCTCTCTCTCTCTCTCTCTCTCTCTCTCTCTCTCTCTATCTATCTATCTATCTATCTATCTATCTATCTAAAACCTATTTTTCCATTGGTTAAAGTAGAAGCTCCTAGTTTTCATTATACCCATACAAAAACATCACAAAAGAGATTTTGTAAAATAAAGATTTCAATATATGGATGGTATTGTTTTGCCTCTCAAAACCAAAGTTGTTTTTCTGGTTTTAAGTAGGTAAAAAAAAAAAAATTACTTTGCAATCGAATACATAATTTCTGTTGATTCTTAATTCTCAGACCAGTGATTTTTGTTAAAGAGAATATTCAATGGAAAAGTTTATAGTCCCTAAATTTTGCTTTCTTACTGAAAACATGTATATTTATAAACTTTTTGAAACTAAAGGACCTCATTCTAACATGCTATTTTACATCAACATGAAGGCTTAAAGTTTTGGAATGGATAAAGTAAATTAATGCAAACTACAATCCCTAGTGAACAGAGACTGTAATGAGCAGGCTGTACAATAATGGAAAAAAAAATGTTTTTAAAGATGTAAAAAAAAAACCCCTTTTTCTCCAATTGTTAATGTAACAGCTCATAGATATCTTTATACCCACACTTGTCATAAAAAAGAAAATTTAAAAAGATGTTTGTAATTTCTTTGTGTAGGTGTGTTTTTACTTTCAAACCCAAAGAAGTTGTTTTGGTAATTAGTTTTTCTAAGGTAAAAATACAATAAATAGATAGATAAATTTGCAATAGAATATGTGGATCTTTGTATTCAAGTGAATTTCTAATTCCAAGAGCAGTGCAGCTGATATTAATTGGAAAATAAACTCATGATGACATATAACAGCTCAATTGTGACAGACTGATATGTATATATTATACATTAAATTACAAATTGCTTGTTTAGCATTATCCAAACTACCAACATTGTAGATGCTAAAATATATAATTATTTTATGATTGAAGTAGCCTTGCATTTTAATGTTGTAATCTTAGATAGGACATTGAACTTTAGTTGTTGAAAATATGAAGCAATAGAGTAACATAACTCAAGAGCAGATACCAAACTGAAAAGAAACTGATCAGTAGATATTCTTATAGACATAGATAATTGCATTAAGGTTTCATACCAAAGACTGTGGTTATATAAAATAGATTGGAAAAAAAAATCAAGCCAAAAATACCTCAAATTCTGAATATCTTAGGAAAGTTTCTGATACTATTTCGAAACAACAGGAGTTTATTATTATTATTATTATTATTATTTTTGTTTTTTTTTTTTTGCTAGAAATCCAAAGTACAACTCTATAATGAAAATTAGTTTGGAAAATCGTTAAAAAATCAACAAAATGCATGTCTAGTATGAGGATATAAAAAATAATTTAGAATTAAAGACTACAAGAGACAAGAAAACTGCCATCAAGTTAATTTCAGTGATAGCATTGGGGTGGGGTGGGGGAAGGAGTAGAATTTCAATGAATGTGCTAGAATCAGATTTCTTATATTTTTTTTTACCAAAATAAAAAAAATAAAAAATGTTGATGGATTTCAGCAGAAAGTTACTTTTGTAATATCACTATAGAATTTTCTTAATAGTAAAATCAAGGATTTATCAGTGGCATTGGATGGCTGTTCCTGCAGAATAGAAAACATAGAAATGGAAGAAAAAGAAAAGCTGTATTAGTATTCCAAGTTAAGTTAATAGCCAAATAATTTTAATATATAGAGTTCACTGTCTGTATTTATTAGTTTGGAAAAAGTTTTATTTATTTACTTTATTTTGTAATTGAAAAAGTAATTTATTTATATCACACAGTTGCTTTCTCAAATATTTATTTATTTTTATCTTGGCTGTGTTGCTATTAAGTTTTGCTTTTTAGCATCTGAGACTTCCTTTCTAAATAGTATATAACTTATCCCACAAGTTGGCTTCTATCCAGTCAGAATTGTTATTTCTCGTTTAATGAATTAGCAATATTGTTTGTATAATATAAGCAGTACAGTATATTACTAAAAACATTTCAGCTCTTGTGTGGACAATTGAAAAAAATGTGGGATTGTTTTTGTTTTCCAATGTTAATTTGATATTCACAAAGATATAGTAAATGTATTAAAATAACTTAACCATTAGTTTATAATTCACTCATATACTTGAATTAATTCTCAGTAAAGCATGGAAACAAAATGGGATGCCTTGCTGTGTTAGACAGAAGTCTGACTTTTGCACAATGCATAGTAAGCATCTGAGGATGCAATGGCAGTTAAAGTTTATCTAAAAGCAATCTAATTTCAGTGATAAAAAGGATGCAAAGTGAGTGTGGAGTAACTTTTAATGTACTTGCCTGGCTGGCAATAGATATATGGTTTGAGTGGGTTTGTTTACATACATTACGCCCATGTAAAATTAAATTGCTGTTTACAAAATTGTAATGTTTAATATTGTTCAAATACATATAACTGAGGTTTATTACTATTTATTAGCATCCTTAATATATTGTTCAAAAGAATTTTAAACAATACCATAAAATAACTCTGTGAGATACATTTTAGAACTGCCATTACCTTATCTTTAACACTTCTCTTCTTATCTACTATCATACTCGTCATCCAGTAGCATCTCCCATCAATGTACTTTCTCCACTTTTAGCTCCCACTCATTATAGCCACCCCTACATACCACTGACATCCATGTCTGTTATTGTACCTCTGTCATAGACATACACACACACACTCTCTCTCTCTCTCACCTACTCTCCTTCCTTGCACATTACCTGCATATTTTCTGATCTACCTACATGTTTATTATACTGCAGCTCTCTTCCCTTCCTGTACCTACTTCTTCCTGAACCACTTCTATTCTTTGCCAGCCCCCCTCCCCCAACACTGATACTTACCACTGACCTCACCTCCACCCTTGTTCTATTCACTACATTCACCTGTACACTCATCTCTAACATCTATCACTTTCCTCTCACACTCTAATGAACGTATCCACTGGCCCTCACCAATTCTTTGTCTATATTATCTCTTATACTCAACTTGTATCTTGAGAATACACTCTGATACTTCATCACCATTATCATTTCCTTCTTTCCAACTACTCCCACACACTTATATGATGTGGATGTAGGGAGCCAATATCTCTTCAGTAGCCAGATACCTGTGTCTGTCCATAGATCATGTTTTAACTTCTTAATACCTGTCATAAAGCCAACTCCTCTCTACTACAACCCCACTCAGTCCAGGATCTTTTCGTTGTTTTAGTTTACTTGGCAACCTCACTTGTAGTCACAAAAAGAAGCACCCATTACACTCTGTAAAGTGGTTGGCATAAGGAAGGGCACCAGAATGTAGAAACTGTGTCAAAACAAACATTGGAGCTCAATGCTGTCCTCTAGCTCATTGAATCCTATCAAATGATCCAACTTATGCCAGTATGAAAGACATATTAAATGATCAGATATATATATATATATATATATATATATAGCATAGAAGATGGACGTTAAACAATGATGATGATGATGGTGATATATATATATATATATATATATATATTATGGTAGTGATGATGATGATAATATACTAATGAGTGTAGATCTTGCTTATGCTAAAATTCAAGTTATACTTACTAATTACTTGCATGTGCATTGAATGAAGATTGATTAAAATAAAATATTATATATGAAACATTGTTGCAACAAAAATAAATATAATGAGAATTGGAAAAGTGTCAGGAAAATATATTCTTAATTAGTTTAATTAAAATCAAAAGACGCAATTAAATAGTAAATAAATGTGAGATATATGCCTTTGCATGCATGTGTGCATATCTTTATATATATATATATATATATATATATATATATATATATATAGTGTGTGTGTATACATATATTCTTCCTTTGTCTGTTGAGAGTTAGACATGTTTTGTGTAATTTTAAATAATAACATCCTTATTCATTATGTATCTTATGAAAATGAGTCTGATTTCTTCAGTATAGATACATAATTGGTCTTGGTCTCCAAACTGTTAAATAATTTAAGTCAAAAGTTCTTTGTATGAGTTGATGATATTTTCTTAATTAATATTTAATGATTTGAATAATATTGAACTATTTTAATAATGTACTTCATGCAAGTAGTAGAGCTGGAGAAGACTATTGTGCTAAATTCATAACAGTATTTAATTTGTCTTTTTCCATTTCACATTCAATTCCCTCTAGGGGTAACTTTCTTTTTTATGCCTTCAAGATCAACTGATTATGACCTGTAATCAATCCAATCAACTAAACACTTTCATAACAGTTGACTTTTCAACCCAGTTGAAAGAAAACAATATTTTTCTTTGTTAAATGGTAAATGAATTGTTAGGTATAGTAGCAACAGCTTACATTGCAGGTCCACAACAACATATAGTACTTTTTATGAATGTAATAGCTAATGCACATACCTCAATTGTTTAAATTTGCTCTCTCATCTTTAGCAAACAAAATGAACCAAGATTTAGTAAAAACAAAGGTGGGGAGACATAATCTATAGATCATAATTTATAGATCACTTGTTTAACTAATTTTTTTTATGATCCCCCCCCCCCCTTCCCTTTACAATTTCTTTATTTTATTAGGAAGCACATTGTTAAATTACTGAAAATGTATTCTTAGGAAAAACCTGAAGCTATTAATTTTTAATTACAACTAATGTTTTCAAATTTTAAAAGAATAAATAATAATTATTGGACATCATATTAGAAGCTAGATTTTACTGGTAGCAGTATACAGTATTCTTAAAGTAGAATTATCTGTAGTCTTCTATCCATTCAATACTTAGCTGATATACTGTTCTTCTTACTTTAAATTGAGATCTAAATATATCCCATGATGTGATACTTTTACAAACTTCAACACTTCACAGACCAAGTCTATATTTTCAGTGTTTTCATTTTATTCTAAGATTTCATTTCTTTAAACAGGCAAAATACAATAAAATGTCTCATTTGTTACGAATGTGATGCTAATTTCAACACAGTCTTTCACTATTTGTTGTTGTCTGCTGTGTAGTGAGAAGCTTGCTTTCCAACCACATAATTCCAGGTTCAGTCCCACTGCATGGCACCTTGGGCAAATTTCTACTATAACTTTGGGCTGACCAAAGCCTTGTGGGTGGATTTAGTTGACAGAAACTGAAAGAAGCCTGTCATATATGTGTGTGCACTTGTGTATCTTTGCATATATGTTTGCCCCCCCCCCCCCCACTGCTTGACAACTTAGTGGTTCAGCAAACGAAATCAATAGAGTAAGTACCAGGCTTAAAAGAAAAACTAAATACTGGGGTCAATTCATTTGACTAAAAATTCTTCAGAGCAGTACCCCAGTATGGCTGCAGTCTAATGATTGAAACAAGTAAAAAATGAAGAAAAAAGTAAAAGATACTGCACTTGGAAACCATCTGATAGTATGATTGATTTCCTGTTCCAGTTAATACATTTTATCTTTCATTTGATGGCACCTAGTATTTCTTTAATACTTAATTTGTAAATTCATCATTGTTCTAGGGTTATAAATGTGGAATTTTTATCTTAATATATTAAAAATAATTTTGTAATCTCATACTTCATTGAAAATCTTTTTCTTTTATCATTTTGTCATTTCCTCCAACAAACTGTCATCTATGACGCACACATTATCTAACATTTGGTAAGTAGGGAATTAAAACAGATATATCAATAGCACCGTGTTTGATTTATTTATTTTTGTCATTCAAATCCGACATTTTCATTGTGTTTTTAGTAGTCAGAGGTTTTTGTAATTAAATATTTATATGCCTGTGTCAGGATTTAAATGAATATGTATGTCTCATATTAAAGACATATTTGGTGGTTTTTAATGATCAAATTAGTAAAGAGACTAGCTTTATTTCTGAATTCTTCTTATAACTCTATGATGACTGTTATTTTTCAGACACTCTACAGATGATAATTTCAGATTAGTAGCTTTCAGCCTATATGCTTTCATATTTCAAGTCATCTAAAGTCACAGGATAATTGTACTAAATTTCTGCAATAAGTAGTAATTTATTTCTCTAGAGCCAAGTGCTTTAGTAATTTTGTCAGTCTGAATTGGTAGAATGGCAAAAAAAAAAAAATACCTAGTGATATTTAATTGTATACTTTCATGGTCCAAGTTCATTACCATATTAGAGTCAATACAGTCAGTGTTTCCTTCCCCATCAAAATTTCTAACCTTGTGCTGATGTAAGAAATTAATATTTCTGTTTGATATTTGGTGTTATTCACTTTGAAATAATTAATGAGGAATTTCATGGGATCTGAATCCTGACACAGACATATAAATATTTTTATGACAATCAACAACATAATTATTATTTAGCCCTAGTTCAACCTTTGTCAAGCAGTCACTTAGAAGCTCCTTCATTGCCTCAGTTTCACATATTTCTGCCTACCAAATTTCATTCACAAGACTTCGGTTCACCTGAAGCTATGTGTCACACAGCTGGATCAAAACTCAAACCCTCATGGTTGCAAAGTGAACTTCTAATCCTTACAGTCATATCTGATCCTTAACAACTTAAGTATTTTGATTGATATTTAAGTTAAGTACCTATTTGGTTAAGTACCTATATGAAGCTAACTTTGATCAAGTCTGTTTAGACTGTCTAAATTACTGTGAATTTCAGTCACCACCTGGAACTAATATTAGTGAAAACATTTACAAATACGAATAAATATGCTAGTAATTGAGAAGATATATTATTGACTGCATTCTGGCCATGATTATCCCATTTTTTACGGCTATCTAGAATTACATTGCTCATTTTTGTCTATCAAAGGATTACATTGACCTTTTATGTTATCATGGTACTGGCTTTTCAAAGGAATTTAGCTGCTATTTCTGGCAAGTCACACAAACATATCTAGATTCCTTCAGTGATCCATGCAAATTAATATAATTGAGGGCAATCTCCCAGAGGTAATTCTGAACATCAAGGTGTACTGCAGTCCTTTATTGGTCGTAATAGTCAATTGAATATACATGGAAGTCCCATGAATCTTTACTGAGGTAGTTTATGTATCTAATTTCATGGATTCTAGAACAGCTAAAGATGACCTCTGTTGTAGCTTTTGATCTGCAAATGATAAAATGTAATGAAAATTAAATCAAATTTAGTTCAAGTCACAACTGGAGAACCAAAGTTATTGTTATCTAATTATTTCAGCATTACTCCAACTCACAACAAATTCAGTACTCAGTTTCCAAATAGGCAGACTAGAGTTAATAAAAAAATTTGCTTCTGGCTTCAGCAGTTCTCCATCATTGATGGAATCTGAGCATAGAAAATATCAGTTCGGAAACTTATTCATTAACCTATTTAATCATTTTCATTTTACATGTTAATAACAAGCAACAGACAGTAGTATTTGATAGGAATAATAATAATAATAATAATAATAATAATAATAATAATAATAGTATATATATATAT
Source organism: Octopus bimaculoides (assembly GCF_046866305.1). Lineage (NCBI taxonomy): Eukaryota > Metazoa > Mollusca > Cephalopoda > Octopoda > Octopodidae > Octopus > Octopus bimaculoides. The sequence continues at coordinate 19,794,402 of NC_142941.1, read as the reverse complement.
ATATATATATATATATATATATATATGTATGTGTGTGTGTGTGTGTGTGTGTGTGTGTGTACATACACACACACAGAAAGAGAAAAATCAATATTCTAAACTGCTACAAAACTGGCCTTCGAAAAGAGTCAATAAAAAAGATTTTATGCAGAGAAAGCTTACTAATGGAATACATCCTATATTGCCTTTTCTCTCTAGTTTTCTGATAGGATTTGTATGGAGTACAAGCATGGCTATGTTTGCTTTGCAGTCATGTAGTTCCAAGTTCAATCCCACTGCTCACCATTTCTAGGTAGTGTCTTCTAACATAAGTTCTAGTTGACAAAGCCTTGTGAAAGGAAGGAAATAGTGAAACTCATTGTGTGTGTGTCTCATTTGCCAATTCGTATTGATGTCAGTTGTAATGATTGGCAAAAAGCTTGAAAAATAGTACTTTATGAGTGAAGTCCCTTGTTTTGAGTCTGACTCTCATAATCATCACCAGAAGTAAAGCAGTGATTGATCAGTTGAAAACCTGTAACTTCAAACTATGATATAAAATGAGTAATTTGCCTGAAATGATAGTACAATAGACTAAAAGTTTTAGTGTATTTAGTTTTAACCTTTTGTATTTTGAGTGCAAATGCCATTGACTTTTTCTCTGATTTCATGCCTTTTAGGGCAATAAAATAAATACCAGTATTATACCAGGCTTGATTCATTGAACTATATGAATCACTTACAAACTGACCTACTTAGTCTAAAGTCAATATAGAAGAATTTTTGCTGATAATTCATCATCATCATCATAATTTAAATTAGATGAGATAAATAAACTACAGGAAAGATGAAATCTGTGGCATTTCATGACAATATATCATTGTAATTATATGTGATTTGTAGAATAAGAGAAGCTTTTTGACTTGACTTGTTAGTTGAGGAAAAAAGTTTATGACAGTGATTCCCAATGTAGAACATACACCCCACTGGTGGGGCATGGGATCCCAATTTTTTTTTTGTTTGTTTTTGTAATTGGATATTGAATTGTGAAAATCTTTTTTTCACAGCAAACATATTACACCTATATTTTTTCTCTACCACCGGTGGGACATACATTTTTCTGGAAAGTTATAGTGAGGCCTGGTGGAAAATAGATTAGGAAACACTGGACAACTGTGTTGATTGGGTGGAGACTCTAATCTCTAGAATCTTTACAGGAACCTTCAGTCATTGTTTCACATTTTGGTAAAGGAATGAGAAACTTAGTTTTTGGCTTAGTAATCAAAAACATGAAAGACTAGAAGTGGGTATTGAAGATTCCAAGAACTTAAATATTGTGTAAAGTGAAAAACAGTAAAACAATTATAAATATTGCTCGCACATACACATGTGAATGAAGGCAAATTCGTGCTTATACTCAGGTGCATATATACATACTTGCTACTCTGAGTTTCACCTGTAGGTGCGCAAGATCTTCAAGCAAGACTCTTTATTATTAGTAATCTCTACTAATGGCAGGGAGTTGGCAGAATCGTTAGCATGCCAGACAAAATACTTAGCAGTATTTCATCCCTCACTTCATTCTGAGTTTAAATTCTGCTAAGGTCAACTTTGCCTTTCCTCCTTTCAGGGTTGATAAATTAAATACCAGTGAAACACTGGGGCCAATGTGATTGACTAGCGCTCCCCCCACAAAATTTCAGGCCTTATACCTTTAGTAGAAAGTATTATTAATCTCTACTATGATATTGAGTACTCTTTTTCCCCCCCTCGCAGCTAACACTAAAAACACACACACACACACACACACACACACACACACACACACACACACACACACACACACACACTATTGTGTGACTGTGTGTGAAAGAAAAACATAAAAAAAGAAACAAAATGAAAATGTCATTTGTAAAGAAATGTCAGTAGATAAGGTTAACTGCATATGTAATGAAAGGAAGAGGTAGCAAAGAATATCACTTGTGATACTTCGTTAATTAGCAATTTTGAATAGGACAAAGACAACTTGTCAATTCACAAGTTTAATTTAGGAACCAAATATAGATTCAGTAGACAAACTGTTAATTATGAAAATGAAATATTAGGAAACAATAGGTTTTTTGATATTGTGTCAGCATTGAGGCTAGTCATAAAGCTAGCTGCATTTTTAGTCAGCCAGATTCTATTCAGTTTTGAAAGTAGGTGTAAATACTCCATATTTTTCTTGTCTTATTGTCTTTATTTCAATATTGAAGTGGATTAGGAAGTTCCCTTTAGTGTGTCTACTCCACTGTACTGATTTAGACAATAGCAGGTGATGAGTTAATAAGATGTTGGCAGCTCACTTTAATAGTCTTTATTTTCAATCCTGTTACTGGAATTGCTAAGTGTCCCAATGTAATCAACCTAGCTGTAATTAAGTATAGGAAGCATGTCTTAAGTTCACTCCTATGAACAGTCAGAGCACTATGAAGCTGATACATATTTAGTTGGCTTGTATGTGGAAATCAAGTAGTCATTGTCATTGCTGCTATCATTGTCATAGCAGTAGTGGTAGTTGATAGTAGTGATGTTGGTGGTATTAAACACAATATACTGTTTTGTGAAAGTACGATACTAAATAATTCCCAGGTAACAACACAAGAAGAATTTTCCGTGGAAAACTGACAGAAAATGAACAGCTAATCAATGGTTAGAAATTGAATTTGAATGTTCTGAAGAACTTACTGTCTCCTTTGAAATCTTTTCTAATGTTATTTTATGATTGCACTGAAGACTTTAATATCATACTCTCAGTTGTGATTATGGAGCAACTGATGTCTCATACAATTGTAATTAAATATATGCATCTGAAATAAACTTTCTTGGATGACTCAGAATCTAAGCGTATATATCTTTAATTATTTGCTGAGTTTAAACATTAAGTCTAACTATTTTCCTGTGTGTATGTAGTATTGCAAATTTGAAATGACCTTTTAAATCAGAGAAATCCTTTTAAAAAGTTATTACCATACAACAAAGTTGCTTGTACATTGTGATGTAGATGGTTTAAAAACAGTAATTGCTTACATACATACATTGTTACCTTGGACAATGTTACAAGATTGCCCTATTGATATACATCAGCTACATGATTTAGGTTGAATTGCTTTTGTAAATCCACACATTTCACATTATTTGCTCTATAGTTGGTGAGTCTGGCCTATTTGAACTTTTTTCTGCACAGTATTAATATAAAATTTCAAAAGAATATAAGAATATAATCATGCATATATGTTTATGTATCTACTACTAATACTACTACTACTACAACTACTGCTGCATAAATCTTGTTGGTTTTAAAATACAATGTCTCTGCCTTGCTCAGTAATATGTTTATTTATTGTAAATATAATGCCAAGTCTGCAGTTCAAACATTATAGAATTGTTTGAAAAGATACCAATAAAATTATCAATAAAGTCAGATATATACACACACACTTTCATAAACACACATTAATAGAATTTCATTTTCACTTTTATGCTTCTAAGTTGTTGGACGTGCTTTTCATTGATAGCTATTTTCAAATTTAGTAAGACATTTTTAATGGAAATATTTTTCTGTTTCTCTGGAAAAAAAAGGATATTACACCCACAAACACACACATACACGCATATATATATATATATATATATATATATATATATATATACATCTCATCTTTGTACTTGAAAGTATATCCTGGTACATCACCATCTCTCTTGCTCTCTCTCACTTTCTCTCTCTCCTTCACTCACACTCTCTCTCTCTCTATCTCTTGTTCTTTCCCTCTGACTAGGGTAACTCTGTATCTCCTCTACAGCAAGATGCTTGTTTCTGCCTCTCTGTCATACTGTAATCTCTCATCACCTGGCACAAAGCCACCGCCTTCAATACCACCTTTCTCTCAAAGGATCTTTGTTTTCCAAGTTACTTGGTGACCTCACCAGTTGCTGGTGCCATGTAAAAAGTACCCAGTTTGCTTTGTAAAGTGGTTGGCACTTGGAAGGGGATCCAGCTGTAAAAACCATGCCAAAGAGACATCACCAGTACTGGTGTTATGTGAAAAACAGTGTACTGTGTTATGTGGTTGACATTAGGAAGGGCATCCAGCCATACAACCACACCAAAACAGACAGTGAAGCTTACTGCAGACCTCTGGCTTGCCAGTTTGTGTCAAACTGTCCAAGCCATGCCAACATGGAAGACAAACCTTAAATGATGATGACGTATAAATATATGTATGCTCATATATGTATGTATGTGTGTGTATGTGAGTATGTTTATATATATATGTTTATATGGTGTGCAGAAATAGCATGTAAATTTATGATAAATTTAATGCAGTTTGATTACAATATATAACACTTCTGCTGCAGAAAGTAAACTAAAGAAAATATATTTTGCTATACTCTTTGGATATGGAAAAATTAGGAGGTTATACTAACACATTACAGGGCTTATTAGCCACATTTAAACTGTTAAGTACCTCTTATTTCCTTTCTAGACATCATTTCACTCACAGTTGCTGCAGCCAGACCTGCCTGTCCTGTATTGGTTTATCAGTCAAAGCAAGCAGTATCCATTGTGGACATTCCCTTTCATGAATCTTCATCATGACGCCAAGGCATGATGATATTACACACACACGTGTACATTACTGATATATATATATATATATATATATATGAATTTACCGATAATGGTTTTAACACACCGAACTACTTGGTAAAATTACTAATTATTAATTTTTACCCTATGTCTATATCATCATCATTATCTAACATCCGCTTTCCATGCTAGCATGGGTTGGACGATTTGACTGAGGACTGGCAAGCCAGTAGGCTGCACCAGGCTCCAATCTGATCTGGCAGAGTTTCTACAGCTGGATGCCTTTCCTAACGCCAACCACTCCGAGAGTGTAGTGGGTGCTTTTATGTGCCACCAGCACGAGGGCCAGTCACACGGCACTGGTAACAGCCATATCAGTGGTTAAATACAATCTAGGGATCCAAGTTAGTTAGCTTCAAGCTATAGTGGCTAGTACAGCGAATGAAAGGTGGACAATATATAATAAAATAAATATTTATGAACATTGCAAGTTACACGGTTTTTCCTATATCAAAATTAAGAGAAAATTCAATAAGATTATTGTTTATATACAATCCATGATTTAGCAACTAACACTACTAAGAATGCAAATAAAAAAAAAAATATATGGAATGGAACAGGTAGAATAATTGGCCACAATCATTTCATAATTCATTCACGTTCATCATGTAAGTCATTACAAACCCAACACACCTCAGCATAGCCAGTCTTCAGGTCAGGGCAATTCCACAAAGTTTACATTGCTGCAGGAGGTAAACAAAAAGATTCTTTTTAAATGCAACAAAGTAAACTTTGTGGAGGTGACTTGGCCTAAAGACTAGTTAAGCCGAGGAGTGTTGGTTGCGTAATGACTCGCATAATGAACGTCTGTGAGTTATAAAACAATAGTAGCCAATACTCTACCTGTTCCACTCCTTATATTTTTTGGACACACACACACACACACACACACACATATATATATATATATATACGCACACATATACACACACACATTTATATACATGTATGTGTGTGTATATATATATATATATATATATATATTATTCATTAGAAATGCAGAGACGCCTATAATAGGACATCTACTCGCTAGAAATAGCAGCAAAAAATACTACATACCACAAAAGTTAGGGATAATTTCGAAAGGAAATGAAAAATAAAAACTTTTACCAATCTATATTCTGTACCATGGTTTCAAGTCAATTTTAGTAAGATAAAGATTATATCTTACAAGGTCAGACTTTCGTCAGCAGAATTGACCAGACAACATATGAAGCACGAATCAGTACGCAGCATGGTTCGTGTTTTTATGTCTAATTTTTCAAAATATACCGCGTATTTACGGTTTACCTAATCGGCAGCAAATACAAAAATGCAAAATGCCGAAATTCCTACAGAAAATCATCCAAAAAAAATTTTATCATTATTAATAAATTATATGTTGTCTGGTCAATTCTGCTGACGAAAGTCTGACCTTGTAAGATATAATCTTTATCTTACTAAAATTGACTTGAAACCATGGTACAGAATATAGATTGGTAAAAGTTTTTATTTTTCATTTCCTTTCGAAATTATCCCTAACTTTTGTGGTATGTAGTATTTTTTGCTGCTATTTCTAGCGAGTAGATGTCCTATTATAGGCGTCTCTGCATTTCTAATGAATAATACATAGTCTATTGACTGTTTTTACTCTCGCTAGGCCACTGGTGGTAAATAAAATTTCTAAAATTTTCTTTGCCACCCTATAATTTATTAATATATATATATATATATATATATATATG